>NC_079396.1:22562947-22773328 GCF_029220125.1 Pseudoliparis swirei | reverse complement strand
CACATACACATGCACATATACATACACACACAAACACACATGCACACACATGTACATGCACACACACACACATGCACATGCACATATACATACACACATACACACTGTGGCAGCTGTGTCTGATTTGGCCTCGGCTGCTGGTGATTGGCAATCAGTCAGCAGCCGAGGCCACCCTTATAAAAGCTCCCACTTGAGAGTGGAGGAGAGAGGTGAGCAGAGGCGCATGTTTGGCGGTCTGCTCGGTGTGCGTTTCGAGAATAAAAGCATGTCTTTGAGCAAAACCTCTCTGTGTCTGGCGGATCCTTGGTGCTGGTGGGGGAAACCCACGGGTGGCGGCGTCAGGCCTGCTACACACACAAACAGACACGCACAATCACACTTTTACACACACACACACACATATCTGCTAAATGACATGAAAATACACACACACACACACATATACATACACACACAAAGACACAATCACATGCACACACACACTACACAAACACTCTTACACACACTTTCACACACGCATACACAGACACACACACACACACACACTCTAGCTTCCTCCATCGACCGGCTGCCGGGGGCCTCTCTTGCTCTCGTCCCCTCACACGTTTTAATCCGTGCAGCTCGTTTAGAGCTCAGCGAGCTGTCAGAGGCTCCTCCCCTTTCTCCACAGACGCGTCTGACCTCACAGCGGCTGCCCTCGCTGCGCTTCATGAATACGTGAACCATCACATACATGTAAAACACACGTGTACGACGGGAGCGTGACGTTCACCTGGAGGGAGGTGAGCCATATCTAACAGGTGTGACCTGCGTCTGGTTGAACAGCTGATGTGACGCAGGAGGAGCGTCACGCGTGTTTAAAGGGTACCTGTAGCCCAAAACAACAACGTGCTACATCCATTAGGCGCATCAAATAAATCATATTTTCCCTGCCGCTATTGTCAACAAGTCACGCATAGCCCGAGGCTTTACATTTCTTTGTCAACATTCCGAGTCCGTGAACGCTTCAGGGCGCAGACATCTTGCCAGTTATTTACTCATGTCAGAGGTCACTATGACGTAGAGTCGTTGAAAGGAATTCAGCCAATCCGGAGCCACTTCTACACGCGTTGCTTATTGGGATAGATCGGTGGCCTCAAGAATTACACAATCTATATCAGGGGTGCTCACACTTTTTCAGCATGCGAGCTACTTATTATGTGACCAAGTCAAGGCGATCGACCGACGGGGGGGGGGTGCTAGTAAGTGTGCTCACCGACCGGAGAAGAGTTGTTGACGGGGGGGGTGGTGTGCTAGTGACTTTTTCTTTGCTCCGTCCGTCCCGATGCGCGCAAACCGGTGTCGGGAGCTACGGCGGGCAGAGGACTGTTAACGCGACACGTAGAAACAGAAATGACATGCTTCTGCTGTAATGTGGCGCTATAGAGAAAGTGACAGGGGGGCGGGCCACATTTTTTTTATGTCATGCGATCTACCAATACTACGCCGCGATCGACTGGCAGGTCGCCGCGATCGACGTATTGAGCACCCCTGATCTATATGGTCAAAATCAATGGAGATACTGCTAATGCCACGATACACGGGCAGCGGACGCGGCCTTATTCGATATACCGTGGCCTCCATGGTGCGCGGCCTACTGAGACCGCTATTTAAAGTATGGGCTTCTTAGTCTTTGCTAAAGGATCATCATAATCATGGGCGATAGTATGCAGGCAAATGTTAGGCCTCTCGCTTATGGGAGAATAAAGGTGAATATATTCAGAATATTAGTAATAATCACACCAACTCTGGTGATCGCAAATTAGCCAACATGAAACAACTGGCAAACTTACCGATTTGACAGTTCTCCCTCGGGTGCAGGCCCCCGAACATGTCGGCCGAACATTGCATCAATGAAAGACATCTCCAGCGCTGGCTTATGCGCGATGTAGCTATCAAGCTCACGCTTTTGTGTAAAGCAGATGAGGTCTAATGTCACTATATCATCGGACATAAGTTTGTGTTCTTTACAACAAATGCACTCTTTGTCTGTTTTTTGTGGCACACATTTCCCACAACTGCACCAAACGTCCGCCGACTTGCGTGCACGGTCCGCACGGTGAAGCATCTGGACCGGCGGTCCTTCGGCATCAACTTCATCTGAATCATCGCTATCATCGCTGTCACAATTCACTAAATGGGGATAGTCTGCTTTTAATGGTTCATACAAGTATCCAGTTGCTGAATCTGACAATCTTTCATCGTCCATATTTCGCCCGTTTTCTATATTATTATCAAGTTCTCAGCATTTGTTTGCGAGCGCTCGACGTTGTTTACATTGGTTTCTGAACACATCCGCTGTGGCTGGCTGTCGATCTATCAACGATGTGACGTCACACCACCGGCGCCATATTCAAGCACCAGTGCAATGAAGCTTGTCGGAGTTGAGGGACTTTGAACAGCCTAAACTACGTATTGTTATTGAATACTGGACCGTCAGTGCATGAATAACCTTTAGAAACACATTATCTTTTGATCTGGCTACATATTCGCGATCTCAACAGGTACCCTTTAATGAGTTGCACACTCGGACACACATGACATCCAGGCGCGTCTGGGTTTGATAACTGTTTATACCGACTGACAGCACAGAAACACATCACACGCAGCATCTCCACCGCAGGCTGCAGCCTGTTGGTCTGTAACTAGATAATTACTAGCCTAGCGTTTTGAGTTTGAGTTTGAGTTTATTTCGATCAGCAAAATATACAACAATCAGACTTCAACAAAAGAAGAAAGTGGCTGACCGAAAGGGTCAAGACTGAAGCTATCTAGCTTATAAGTGCCCTAACCTATGATTTCTCAAAAAAACGTATTTCAAATAACGATATATAGTTCTCTTTATATATATACACATACAAATACATATATATACACAGGCACGTGCACAGATAGAGCCCTAGTGGTGCTCAAGCACCAGCCCTTTTGCCCTGGATGAGTAAAGTGCCCTTTTTGCTGGAGACACATTTTTTTCATTCATCCGTATTTAAGAATAAAAGTTACTCTCTCTGTCATCAAGTCCCCCCAAATGTGTTTTAATATCCGACGGGGCATTTATTTGAGTTCTTGTGAGAATTTCGCCTAGACCCGCTCCCTGGCGCTCACGAGCCCCCCCTCCTCTCCCTCCCCCCGCCGCGCCCCTCCCTCCTCCACTTCCTCCTCCACGCAGTGCTCCTCGCGCCACCGAACGGGTTCACCTCCTTCTCCTCTGACCCGCAGCATCAGACAAACAGGTCATGACGGTGTTTGTCCCCTAACGTTGTTTTGTGATAAATCAACCACAACATTAGCGCTGCTGAAAACATGACGTCACAACTGGTCCGACGTTTCCTAAAAAAATAAACAAACAAAAACTCCGTGATTTCAAAGCCTCGTCCAGCAGATTTTTTTTGGCATTGGGTGCCCTTTTTTGGGGTTTGAGCACCTGCCCCCCAAAATGTCTGTGCACGTGCCTGTATATACATATACATACATATACATATATACATATATACATACATATACATACACACACACATACATATATATATACATATACATACATACATACATATACACATACATACACACACACATGTATACACACACATACATACACATATACACACACACCTACATACATACACATACACATACACATATACAGTACATAAAACAAAACAAACAAACCAGTATTTCAAGAACTTGTCCCCATTAACCGTTACTTCTTATGCTTCATCAATGCTGTTGTGTCTATACTTCTCCAGAGTCATGTCTTTAAATTAGGGCTGTCAATCGATTAAAATTATTTTACTAATTAATCGCACATTTTGAAATTCATTAATCGCGATTAAAAGTTTTTTCTTTTTCTTTTTGAAGACAAACCTTCACACAGAGCTGTGTTTTCAAAGAGGCTCCTACCTATAAAGTGCCAGCGAGGTATTTAATATTGTGGATGATAAATTGTTTCTTCAGTGAAACATCCAGATTAGTAAAAAAAAAGAAGTATATTTGAGACCTCATTGGTCCTGTCATCTTTAACACTGGACAGCAGCAGAACCAGTGGCTTTGGTAAACTGACTGACATTCAAATATGTCCTGTTCACCCTCTGGAGTCTGGGCTCATTTTCTCCATTTTACAAAAAAATGTAAATTCACCTTTTAAAGGCGTTTGCATATGACACATACCCACGTGTTATACATCAAACATTCCAGAACAATCTCAGCTCTCGAGTTCTTTCCGCGTCGCGTCCCCCGACACGTCGCCCCTCCGTTCCTCTGTGTATCAGAGGGGGAGACGGGAGGAAGGAGGCGGAGGAGGAAACCCGATTGATTAATCCACGAGTTTAAACTGATTTCTGCTCCTTATTTTCGCGGAGAAATAATTGTTTTAAAAACGGAAACAGTGTTAAACCGTACTGCCGCGGTTTGACACTCTGTTTGAGTGTAAAAACTTCAACGAACACCGGAAGTAAACAAAGTTGCGTTAATTGCGTTAAAATATTTTAGTGCATTAACGCGGCCAAATTAATCGCATAGATTAACGCGTTAACGCTGACAGCCCTAATATATACATATACATATATGTATATGTATATATATATGAATGTATATATAGATACACATATATCTATATAGATACACATATATCTATATATTTATATATATACATATATAAACATATATATATATACATATATATATGTATATATATATATATATGAATGTATATATAGATACACATATATATATGAACGAGGAGGCGAGTCGTCATAGGATCTAATCCCGAGCAATGAGCCCCGCCCAGGACCTCATGTCAGGTCACCTTGGGTTATGCAGGCAAATATCCTCTGATTCGGCCAATCAGATGACGGCGTGATGTACTGTTGTTGTTGTGGGTGAGACGCTTTTTGTGCGATCCAAAGCGGGATGAGCTGCCCAGAAGCCTTCAGATAAAAAGTTATATTATTAATCCTGCAGAATCCTCGGCCCTCAGGAACACGGCTCCTCCCCTTCAATAGAGGCCATGAGAGAGTTGTGATTATACAGCATGTGACGCACACTCACTATGTGGATGCCACTATAATGCTGCATAATCCATCCAGAAATGAGCCAGACAGCACACCTGTCATACACACACACACACACACACACACACACACACACACACACACACACACACACACACACACACACACACACACACACACACACACACACACACACACACACACACACAGAACAATAGACTATAAACATCTTTTACTGAACAACAGAGACGCCAATGGAACTTTACACTAGTCCCCTCAATCCTCCTGATGTAGCTCAGAATGATGCTAATGCTACAAAGACACACACATGCACACACACTTACATACACACACATAAATACACACACCCACACACACTCATACACCCACACACATACACATAAACGCACATGCACACTCACACACACTCACACACACTCACATACACAATGCACACACACACACTCACACACCCACACACATACAGTCACCAATATCTAACACACACACACATACACATACACGCACACACACACATAGAAACCAATATCTAACACACACACACACACACATACACATACACAATGCACACACATACATACACATACACACACAGTAACCAATATCTAACACACACACATACACAAATAAATACACATACACCCACAGTAACCAGTATCTAACACACACATACACACGTACATACACACACCTACACACACACATACACACACACAGCCTCAGTGAGTTGATTTAAATCTTCTTCTCTCTGCATGCTTTGATGTAAATTCCTTGGAAGTGTTTTACATGATAATCCATCCTTCCTGTTGACCTTGACTCTGAATGTGGACTTTTACATATTCTTTGGTTGACATGTGTTCGTCCCTGGACGAGACTAAAGGGGACGCAACACGTGTGGGCTCGTCTGGATTTTCCTTTGAGAAACATACAAAAGAAGTAAAGGTTTAAGACTTTTGACTTGCAGGACTTTATTTTAAATCCAAGTATTTAAAGAGTTGATTCATGCTGCAAAAATCAGATGTTGTGTTTTGCATCCCACTTTAATGTTTCAGTTGAAATGTGTGGCCTTCAACAAGGAATTAGAAACAAAGCATGAGAACACCCAATGGAGTTAAAGGTGCTAGTGACTCCTGTGAGTGACGATGTTTACTGGGACCAGGAGCTTCCTGTTTCAGATAACAAGGCTGCACCCACTCCACCTCCAGTTGGAAGCTGTTGATATGTGTGACGGTGATGCTCAACTTTGTCTCATTTTGACCCTTTCCCCAGAGTTCAGTGGATCCAGTGGTGATGCCAGGATGACGGTTCACGTAGCCCGCATTCAGCTGCAGGCCAGGAGCAAGCAAATGGCCTGATTTCCTGATGATGGCCTGTTAAGGCGTCGCCGGGCCAGTAATGTCTCAGAAGATAGGGATTGGAGTGAGAGTTACCAGGTTGTGGAGCCTACATCCTATCAATCTCCAATACTATCTTTAGCTCATGACCATCCATGGTAGGACACATGGGATCACCAGAATCTATGAAAGAGTGCTCCGACATTTCTTTTGGCCAGCTATCAACGCTCCTCTTTGCCCTTTTCCGGCAGTGGGTGAGCCGTTTGAAAGGATTGTTGTTGATTGTGTTGGGCTATTGCAAAAGACTGAAGCTGGGAATAAGTTTCTACTAACGGTCATGTGTGCTTTCTATTGGTTCCCAGAGGCCATCCCGCTACGAAGGATCACGGCTCCAACTCATGCTGGGTCTGCCAAGAGTAGTTAAAACAGATCAAGGCACCAACTTAAAATCCAAAGCCTTTGCCCAACGACTTAGAACATTAGACATTAACCATGTAACACTTAACAACCTCGGTGCCATGTGTCATGACCATCCATGGTCCGGACACATGGCACTGAGGTTGTTAAATGTGAAGGTTGTGGTGGCAGGTTGAGGACAGTCGTTGAGTTTGGGGTACCTAAGTAGTATAGAACCCCCACAGAAAAAAAAAAAATTGTTGACATTTGCATATACCACGCCCCCATAACATGCATGCGCGCATGTGCGCGTGCACGGACAAACTTAAAATGTATTAGCAAAGGCAATGACCTATGCAGGATCCAGAATCCTCTGTGTGTTACGAGACCATCAATCTAGAGAAATGGCACGCATAACATAACAAAAACAGGCCAAACCGCTGCCTCCTCTGATTTATTTTATGCCAGTCAGTCAGTTTTGTATAAATATTATGCCGCTTTATGTATTCGGTTACATTTATAAAGACATGCAATTCATTTCATAATGATATTTATTTATTTATCACATTTTTAATGCCTTTTCTTTGCAATTAGAACCTATGAGCTCTTGCTGAGGACATGTTAATTTGCATGTACTTTCTAGGGCAATGCATGCACTTGGTCAGAGTGCTATGAACATATATAAATATAGACAAAACAAACTACATTGGTGTAGTTAAGTCTTTCATGTTGAGCTTTTAAAGTCTATTTCAATTAATTTATATCTGGAATTTCAAGCTTTGTATTTCAGTGAAATGTATGGCCGGTGTGTGTGTGTGTGTGTGTGTGTGTGTTGGGTGCTCACGCACGCTCTTTAGTTTTCAGGGTGGGGGGCTGTCAGTGTGTCTGTAGGGGACTGAGGCTGGTGGTGCGTATGTTAATGGCAGCTGTGTATGTTAATGCCTCTGACAAATACAGGATATTCGGCTCCATTTCATTTGGAATTGACTGTCTTATAAACACAGGGCTGGCCTAACAAACCCTGTAAAGGAACACGTTTTTTTATAAAATCACTTTTTATCCATAATGACATTTATCCAGTTTGTGTGATGACATTTGTCAACTCCAGCTGATCGTGACACCCCAGTCCTCATTTGCATCCAGTCAACAGAGCGTCTCCCCGGTGACACCCCAGTCCTCATTTGCATCCAGTCAGCAGCCCTTTCCCCCCCTGTCAGTTCAGCTCACACCTAATCTTATACAAATGCATGAAGACTGTTTTTTCATTGTTTTTATCTACGGCTATTGGAGCCATCTTTATAGACCTATGATGAGAGTTATTATAGGCTTTAACAAGATCCTGAACCACATCCAGATATCTGCGTGAGTTAAAAGACGTTAAATATCTCCACATGCGGGTTTTAAATGTTCTGTTAAACCGCTCCACTATACTAGCCTTAGTCTCGTTTGATGTTGAAAAATGGATGATTTTATACTGATCCATGAGTTGATGACATTTTTTATTATACATTTCTGTGCCCTCATCTGTCTGAAGTTTCACAGGGATACGGCCTTTGTCCAAAATGTCTTGAAAGGCATTTGTCACAGAGTTGGCTGATTTGTTAGAAAGGCATCTCACCCACGCATATTTAGAAAAGACATCGATACACATTCACAGGTATCTCACGTTATCGTTTTCCTCCGAATATTCTGTCATATCTACAAGATCGGCCTGAAACTGTTTGTCGATGCCCGCCACCAGCACCCTGTTCCTTGGGAAATGTATTGCAGCGTTGGCATGGAGGGTGTAAACATCTTGCTCTAATAAAAAGGTATTGACGCTGGATAATTGAGGCATAACACCAGTTTGTTCTCTGACTGCATTACGGAGCTTTGCCACGCTGCCTAGGCCACCGGGATGAGCGGGATCATAATAAATCTTCTGTACTGTCCTCTCCATGTGTAACACCCGGTTCTGTTTCTCCTGTGTTCCGTGTCTCCTGTGTCTCCTCTGTGTCTTCTCTGTCTTAATTGTTTAATTCCCTGCACCTGCCCTCAGTCACTCTTGTCTCGTTACTGTCTGATGTCGTACACCTGTTTCCCCCCCCCATATATTGTGTCAGTCTTTCCCTTGTCTGCTGTCGGATTGTCATCTCTAGTTCCGTGTCTTTTTCCCGTCGTCCTGTCTGTCGTATCTGATCCTGCCTGCTTCGACCCTGCCTGCCTGCCTGCCCTGACCGACGATCCTCTGCCTGCCCCTTTTGGACCTTGTTTTTTTGTAAACTGTTTTCCCTCATTAAAGAGTGCTTTTTTGTTATTTTTATTGCGTCCAGCCTGTTTCTCTGCGCCTGAGCCTCACCCCGTCACAAAGACCTGACACCATGATAAAGTCGTGGTATAAATAATAGCCAATGTATCTGTGACAACATCTTTTATTTAGGTTCTGTTGTACAAAAACACATCACATTAGGTTTGTTACAAATAAACAAAGAATGACCCCAATGGGTACCAAAAGAAGAAACACAAACATTATTTATCAACAATTTTTAACAATTTGAACAACAAGATGAACAAATTTATCCTTTCACATCCAATCATTCATCTATCCCGCAGCTTGTCAAGTCTGCCAACACAGTTGTCATCATCCTGGTCCTCATCAGGCAGTTGGGCGGCCATGCTGGTCAATACATCACTCACACTGTCAACGTCATGCAGCTCGTGGAAAACCATGTCAGCGGCTCCACGGATCCGTTCATCGGAGGCGTGAATGTTGTAAAAGTTAAGATACATGTGAAGGGCAGGTATGAAGGTCTCGATCCACACCCGCACCATCAACTGTTCAAAGTGACAGCCGTAGAACTCGTCTGGCACCAGCCATAAACACGGATGTTGCATCTGGCTGGGATGACTGGTCCGACAGCCATAACAGATTTCCACATTGTAACGGTGCAGAGCAGTGTTCAACAGGTGTAGAACCCCTGTTTTAACACACTCCTGGAAGCTTGGGGGTGCTCTTTTTGGCACGGATGGAACATTAATGTCAATCCCTTGTGTATTTGTTGAGGGCAACCTCGGATCAGATGGACGGTGTACCCCGGCGAAATCAAACTCACTATCCTCATCATCAGCAGAGTCATCATAGATTGGTGGACTGTCCGTCGCCTGAAAGACCCATGCGGTATTGGCATTGGTGTTTTCAGCGTCTGAAAATCAGAATTAAAAAACATTTTATATTTACAGTTCTGTATCAAATTATACATGTCAACATATCAATATATATATATACAAACTTATAACATACCTGGCTTTTCCCCTCTTAGAAGACCGGGGTTTGTCGACTTTATCAGTGCCGCATGACAGCAGATATACCAATTTGGACGCCAAGTGGTGGATCGTCGTAAGCAAGGCTTTTTCTAATAGATCCGTAAGTTTCATAGCGGCTGTCTCCCCTGATC
Source organism: Pseudoliparis swirei (assembly GCF_029220125.1). NCBI lineage: Eukaryota > Metazoa > Chordata > Actinopteri > Perciformes > Liparidae > Pseudoliparis > Pseudoliparis swirei. The sequence goes on along the minus strand of NC_079396.1, from coordinate 22,763,095 downwards.
GCTTCGTCAACCTGACTCAACAGACCTTGCACGGCCTGCCAATCACACCATTGGACAAAGTATGCTGTCGGAAACCATACTCTCCACGTCCGATCGGGGACGACTGCTGTCCATCCCATGACCCCCCTCTACACACACGCATGTGCTCGCGGTTTATACAGCTATTTACAAAAAGAAATCGTTGGGGCGACCTTGGGGGTTCGCCAACATCTACATGGTATATTTGAGCTCCTGATTCACTGTACCAATGGGCGGTGGTCACACACCCTTGCACATGATCAAACAAGCTGGCGACAACTGAAGGAAACTGCAGCCAATCACTAACAGACAGGACCATACTCATCTCGTAGTCAGATGACCTGGTACGTCCTATAGTCTTACTCACGAGCCCCACTGAACCATTATCATAGCTAACCTGGTAAACATACCCGTATACACCCACGTGCTCAACCGATATGCCTGGGGCCGGCTCTGATGTACGACGTATAGGTATGGAAGTATCCACCACGGTGTACACATCTGTAGCTACAACGGCAGGCATAGCTGTATCATTATTAGGACTAAAGGACACCAACGTACCTATAGAACAATCGGTGATGTTGGTGTCATCCATAGTGGTAGATTGTCTCTCTCTCTCTCGAAAAAAAAAGAATCCTTGACGGCAGCAATCGAACACTTCAGCACCAGCAAGTGTGACAAGCTTTTGATGAATGACCAGAAACCCACAAGCCCTATATATATAGAATGAATATATTAGATTTCTTATTTATGTCATTCATTTTGAATTAAAACAAAAAAAACTGATTCATGTATCATCAACTGAAATATTATTGCTGAGCCTTTCTATTTTATTAAGTTTTATTGCTAACAGCTCTTCTAAAAAATAAATATCCTAATCTCAAATATTATAAATACTAGAAAAAGTATATCATAGGAAACAAAACAAATCACTTGAATTGGAAAATCAAACTCGAAAAACCTGAGTAACTGTTTCTGTTTTGACAACACACAAACACTTTATAAATCTTTTTACTTGGTCTGAGGAAATATTTTTAAAATTTATTTGAGATTGAGTTTTTTTCAAGTTTTAAGCTGTAAGAGCAATATTAAAAACAGAAAGGAATTAAAACATATCAGTTGAATTTTAAAATGCAAGAAATGCATTTATTTTTTTTTTTTTCATGCAATATAACAAAATAAAGAACTTTATCACAATATTCTAATTTTCTGAGACAGTCCTGTATATATATAGGGCTCGTGGGTATATACACCCCCTCTAAATATGCCTTTCTATGATAATTGGAATTAGACCTATCACAGCAACGCACATGCTCGTCAACTGTTACACGCTAAATCTCATGACCTCCATAACTCTTTAAGTTTTTTGAAAAAGATTTTTTTTTTTTAGTATATAGCCCCCACAGTACGTGCACGCGCATCTGTGGGGGTTATATACTACTTAACTACATTTGTGCAAACACATAGCTATTTGAAACATATCTAGAAACACTAGGTTTCGTGGTCGCTGCTCCCTCTGTCTTTGTTTTGGTAAAGCATTGTTAGAGGAGCATGGGACACCATTTTGTTTTCTCTCCAGAGGGAGGTACCCAGGCCTCATGTTGTCGAGTTGATTCACATTGGTTTGGCCCGGCCACAGTTGTCCCAACCTCTCCCCCTTTTTGTTTCCATAACCCTGAGTGACAACACATTTTGTGAAATGTTACTCCTACTTTTGACTCTTTACATATTCTTTGGTTGTCATGTGTTCGTCCCTCTTTATCCCCTCGACGAGACAAAAGGGGACGTAACTGTCACGGGGAGTGTAACGGGGTGAGGCTCAGGCGCAGAGAGACAGGCTGGATGAAATAAAAATTACAAAAAGCACTCTTTAATGAGGCAAAACAGTTGCAAAATAAACAAGGGCCAAAAGGGGCAGGCAGAGGATCACCGGTCAGGGCAGGCAGGCAGGCTCGAAGCAGGCAGGATCAGGAACACGGACAGGACGACAGGAAAAGGACACGGAACCATAGACGACAATCGGACAGCAGACCAGGGAAAGACTAACACAATATATAGGGGGGGAAACAGGTGTATGACATCAGACTAACGAGACAAGAGTGGCTGAGGGCAGGTGCAGGAAATTAAACAATTAAGACAGAGAAGACAGGAGACATGGAACACAGGAGAAACGGAATACGGTGTTACAGTACCCCCTTCTTAAGGGACGGATACCAGACGTCCCAAAGGATCAACAAGGGTGGGTGGAGGGGAGCCGGCGGAGGGACCAAGGGCATGGCAGAAGTAATCTGGGGGGTGGGCCGGCTGGCGATCACCAGGCGAAAGGCACGCCGGAGGGCGGGCCGGAGTACAGGGATGGGTAGCTGGGGTACCGGGCACAGGAGAGGCAGGGGTCTGGAGCCAGCTGGGATGGTGACGGGACACTGGGAAAGGATGAGATGGCGACGGGAGACTGGGAACCGGAATCGGGAAAGGGGGAGACTGCGACGGGACACTGGGAACTGGAGGCGGACGAGATGGCGACGGGACACTGGGAACCGGAAGCGGGCAAGGGGGGGACGGCGACGGGACAGTCTAGAGTGGGACGGGGGAAACGGCCGGGACGGCGGTGGAACACGAGGAGCCGGGACACAGGGAACTACCACCGGGCGGGAAGGGGACGGAATAGGAACAGGAGGGACTAGAGCCGGCTGGGGCAAAGACGGGGCACAGGGAACTGGGGCCGGCCAGGACAGAGATAGAGCACGGAGAACTGGGGCCGGCCGGGACGGAGACGGGGCAAGAGGGACTGGGACCGGCCTGGACGTAGACGGGAGAGAGGGAACTAGAGCCGGCCGGGACGGGGAAGGGGCATGGAGAGGTCGGATCGGCCGGGACTGCAGCACGGCGGAGGCGGCAGTGGGAACCGGTAGCAACTGCGGCACCGAGGCGGCAGCGGGAACCGTCGGGGGCTACGGCACCAAGGCGACAGCGGGAGCCGGCGGGACACAGGGAATGCCGGACAGGAACGCCGGCGGCTGCCAGGGGGCAGTGGAGAACGGCTGGGGCTCCGACAGGCACGGCGAGGGCTGGCGGCGCCGACCCATCAGGCGACCGGGAACTGCAGCCGGCCCGCACCGGCTCGCTTGAGAGTAGCAGATCCCTCAGCTGTACGGTCAAAGAATTCTGTTGGTCGTGGAGCTCTTTGTACTTCCCAGAGATTAACCGCTCAATTCTTAAAAGACGCTCCTCTTGCGTCTGGAGAGCTGAGCGCACACTGTCCTCTGCGGAGCCAATCATGGTCCGATTGTTCTGTCACGGGGAGTGTAACGGGGTGAGGCTCAGGCGCAGAGAGACAGGCTGGACGAAATATAAATAACAAAAAACACTCTTTAATGAGGCAAAACAGTTGCAAAATAAACAAGGGCCAAAAGGGGCAGGCAGAGGATCATCGGTCAGGGCAGGCAGGATCAGGAACACGGACAGGACGACAGGAAAAGGACACAGAACCATAGACGACAATCGGACAGCAGACAAGGGAAAGACTGACACAATATATAGGGGGGGAAACAGGTGTACGACATCAGACTAACAAGACAAGAGTGGCTGAGGGCAGGTGCAGGAAATTAAACAATTAAGACAGAGAAGACACAGGAGACAGGAGACATGGAACACAGGAGAAACGGAACACGGTGTTACAGTAACAGACCCCTTCTTCCCTTCCTCCCTTCATCCCTCAAGCCCCTTCCACTTCCTAAATCTAACCCCCTTCCATCTCTCTAAACCATTTGAAACCCATATGACTACTAGTCTGGTCTTTGTTAGTGAAATGATATTAAAGTTTGAAAGGCAAATGATTGTTGTAGAACTTTGCATGAGAAGCGCATACATCGTGAACGTGCCTGACAGGACCAGAGAGGACCTGAGAGGAGACCAGAGAGGACCAGAGAGGAGACCAGAGAGGAGACCAGAGAGGAGACCAAAGAGGACCAGAGAGGAGACCATAGAGAGGACCAGAGAGGAGACCAGAGAGGAGACCAGAGAGGACCAGAGAGGAGACCATAGAGGAGACCATAGAGGACCAGAGAGGAGACCAGAGAGGACCAGAGAGGAGACCAGAGAGGAGACCAGAGAGGACCAGAGAGGAGACCAGAGAGGACCAGAGAGGAGACCAGAGAGGACCAGAGAGGAGACCAGAGAGGACCAGAGAGGAGACCAGGATGGACAAACTTCTTCTGAGCGTCATCGTCATGTCAGGCAAGACTTTAATATGTTTTTTCTTTTACCATCTTCAACATTATTATAATACTGTTTAATCATTTCTCCTCTCACTTGCCTTCTTTCTTACTTCTTCTTTTTTTACATTCATGTAAATTATCATTTGCATGAGTCAAGTTATGAATAGGGGCTGCACGGTGGTGTAGTGGCTAGCACTGTCCCCTCACAGCAAGAGGGCCGTGGGTTCAATTCCCAGTCTTGGTGGTCCTTTTGTGTGGAGTTTGCATGTTCTCCCCGTGGCAGCGTGGGTTCCCTCCGGGTTCTCCGGCTTCCTCCCACAGTCCGAAGACATGCTGCAGGTTAATTGATGTCTAAATTGCCCATAGGTGTGAATGTGAGAGTGAATGGTTGTATGTCTCTGTGTGAGCCCTGAGATGGACTGGCGGCCTGTCCAGGGTGTCCCCTGCCTTCGCCCTATGTCAGCTGGGATCGGCTCCAGCGCCCCCACGACCCTAATGAGGATGAAGCGGTATTGATAATGGATATATATGGATGGATGGAAGTTATGAATATTAAATGTGATCAACATGCTGTTTTTCCATCAGGACTGTGTGCCGTCTCAGCAATTACTGTACGTCGCTACCATGTTGTTCATGAGCTGAAGACCATGACTGAAGCACAGCGTCACTGCAGAGAGAACTACAAGGACCTGGCCACCATACGAGACCTGGAGGACCTGGAGATCCTGAAGACCCTGAAGAGAACGATCCACTCAGTGAGTTTCATGACGCCAGTGACAGGTGGTCTGAACGTTTTACATTCACACAGGGAAAGTATATAGTTCAGAGGGACATCTATTTGAGGTATTTTACAGATTAAGATTTTAAGAAAAATTATGATTTAATCCAACATATTGCCGATCTGTACTGATATTTAGAGCATTAATATCTCATCAAACAAACATTGTCCATGTAAATATATATATATATATATTAGGGCTGTCAATCGGTTAAAAAAAATTAACTAATTAATCGCACATTTTGATTAATCGCGATTAATGCATTTTTTTTAATTCTTCTTCTTTAAAGACAAAACTTTACACAGAGCTGTGTTTTCAAAGAGGCTCCTACATATAAAGTGCCAGCGAGGTATTTAATATCGTGGATGATAAATTGTTTCTTCAGTGAAACATCCAGATTAGTAAAAAAAAGGTGCATTTGAGACCTCATTGGTCCTGTCATCTTTAACATAAACAGCAGAACCAGTGGCCTTGGTAAACTGACTGACATTCAAATATGTCACGTTAACCTTCTGGAGGCTGGGCTCATTTTCTCCATTTTACAAAAAAATGTTAATTCACCTTTTAAAGGCGTTTGCATGTGACACATACCCACGTGTTATACATCAAACATTCCAGAACAATCTCAGCTCTATTCAATGAGGCTCAATTGTCCTTGCGCCATGTTCTCTGGTTCTCTGACTGACAGGTTGCTAATGAGCCTCACCTGTGTGGTCCTTTGTGATTTACTGAGTGTTCATTGGTTGTTTATTTCGCTAAATGTTGACAGACAAACGGATTGACAAATCATGGTGAAGGTTTCGTGTGACGAGTCCTTTCCGTGCTGCGTCACCCGACACGTCAGCCCTAATATACATATACTGTATATATATATATATATATATATATTAGTGCTGTGAAAAATAACGCGTTAACTCAGTTAATCCAATTACAGGTTTAACTAGTTTTTTTTTTTTTTACGCATTTAACGCATGCGCAGAATGAGCTTCCAATCCGTCTGTTGTTGGTCGTTGGGACGAAAAAAAAGTCACTTGCAAAATGAGCTTCCAATACACCACTTCAATCTGAACTCTGTCCGCTCTCATGCAGACGGTCTGTTCATCGGTAATGATCCTTCCGCAGGTTCACCTACGGAAACCTTGTTACGACTTTTACTTCCTGTAGATCAGGGTCTCAACACGTCGATCGTGGCGTAGTGTTGGTAGATCGCATGACATTAAAAAGATTGGCCCGCCCCCTGACATGTTCTCTATAGCACGTCTTTGTTCTTTTATTAAACTAAACATCTGTTGTTGATCGTATCTCCACAGCAGCATGTCATTTCTGTCTCTTCGCGTTGCGTTAACACTTATCGATCTCCGTCTCGCGCGCCACAGAGCTCCGTGCGCGCATCGGGACCGAGCAAAAAGTCACTTGTCAATCTGTCCACCTTTAGATTGTATCATGGTGGAGTTAATGGTTGACAAACAAGAAAAATGCTCTGTTTAACCCTCCTGTTACCTTTACATTTACTAACATATTTTACCCTCGGGGTCAATTTGACCCCAGCAATTAAAACCTCCAGAAAATTATTAGAATTAATATTGTTTCCCAAGTTTAAGTGTGAGGTACTTTATGTTTGTTTGTTGACTACCTAAATAGCCCTTTAAATAAATAAAAAGTTGATATTTCTGATATGTTTGACACAGTGAAAAACAGCCTGGGGTCAAATTGACCCCAAAGAACACCGACATTAAACATTGAATGGGGTCAAATTGACCCTAAAGGTAACAGGAGGGTTAAACATTCTGTTTAGGATGAAGATGTATTAATGTTCCATATGGAAGAAAACTGCTAAATAACTGCTGAGTTGCAGCACCATTGTATAGAAGAATGTATAAATGTATATATCCGTCTTTTGTCATAAATCTCTATGTTCTCACAAAATATACCGAGAATATCGGTAATATGTGATTAATCATGATTAATCCACAAAAACCTGTGATTAACCCGATTAAAAATTTTAATCGTTTCACAGCCCTAATATATATATATATATATAGTGGAGTAATGTTGCCTTTGTTAGCGCTGTTAGCATCGTTAGCGTCACCTTGTTGTGAGACACTTAGTCCATTATGAACAGAGTGATGACAGAAATAAAACCTGTTTCAATATTAATTTTACGACCTGAATACTGTTTCAAGACAGAATTGAAATAACTTGGAACCTGTCCTTCAAAAGATTTGTAATTCAGACTGATCGTCAGTATCAAGAATACATTGGGTACGGAACGTATTCAGACCTCTTTAAATGTTTCACTCTTTGTTTCATTGCAGCCATTTGCTAAAATCAAAGAAGTTCATTTTATTTCTCATTAATGTAACTCAGCACCCTAGCTTGAATTTTTGCAAAGTTATTAGACAATAACAAGTCAATCTTCCATGGTCCTAAGTCTTCAGAGCCTTTGCTGTGACGCTCATATTGAACTCACACTGCATTCCCAAGAAGACTCCTGCTGTACGAGCTCCAAAGGTTTCTACTCAACTCAAGACTTAGGACCATGGGAGATTCACTTCTTCTTTGTTAATATATTTGCAAACATTTCTACATTTATGTTTTTCCTGTCAAGATGGTGCTGAGTTACATTAATGAGAAATAACATGAACTGTTTAGATTTTAGCACATGAAACAAAGAGTGAACATTTAAAGTAAGTAAGTAAGTAAGTAATTTATTTTCCTGTACTATAAGTGTACATACTGACAAACATTCAGTGCCCGAAGACTAAGACCAGGTCTGTCCTCTGAGATGGGGACTCTAATGTTTTTATAAACTACGGACAGAAGTAAAACAATGGATGTTTGTCAAGCAACAACAAAAACAAGGTGCCGGGAGTTAATAATAAAAACAAATTTCTATGATAACTTAGTAATAATATCACAAAAAAATGTTCATTTTATTTTAAATATTTTTTCTATTGTCTGTGGCTAATCAAAAAAGGAAAGTGGGGTTTTAACCTGTGGTGCGGTGCCTTTTTTTTTGCTGGCTTTATTTCAGATGAAGTTTTAAAAAAATGGACTGTTTTTTTAAAAATGAGGGGTTTTTATCTTTGGTTCCCGTAAATAAAATTGTTTTGATTTTTTTAAAAACCTGGGCAAATTGCTGCGGGGCCCCCTTTTCGTGTTTTTTCTTTTAAGACCCCCCCTTTGAAAACCCGGCAACCCGGTTTTTGGGGTAGGAATTGCTAAATGGGGTGGAAAATGGTAAAAAAAAAAATTTTTGTTGAGATAATTTTTGGGGGAAATTTGGGTTTTTTACAATGTCTATTTTGCCAAATTTAAAACCAGGAATTTCCGGCCCCTTTCCCCAACTCAACCTAAAACTTATTTTTTGGGTTTTTTTTAAAAAAAATTTTTTTGGGATAACATTTTTTTGAAAATGTGTTTTACTCTTATCGAGTTTTTTTTAAAATGGGGGTTCCCGGAAAAAGGTTTGTCCAAAAAAAATGTTTTCCGTTTTAAATTTTGGAAAGGTTTTTTTTTAAAAAAGTCCCTTCCCCGTGGCTGTTTAAAATTTTGTTTTGTTTCCCCCTTTTTTTTTTTTCCCAAAATTTTTTAAAACCGTGGTTTTCCCCCTTTGGATTTTGTATTTGGTCCCCTTTGAAAGGGGGTTGGGTGCCTGGGGGTTTGCAAAAAAGTGAGGTTTCGGTGCTTTTGGAAAGTTTGGTTTCAAAAGTTTGAAAAATGTTTGGGTTTTGGAGGTGACGAAAATTTTCTCTAATGTGCTGGTGCTTATATAATTCAGTAATAGATGGTTTGTAATCTAATTTGTCTTTGCCTTGGCCCATGATTATTCACTTAAACTTAGATGAAGTTTGTACAAGGATTTGTTGTTATGCCGATGGTGTTTTCGGTTTACTGTAATCAAAATTTGTGATTGTTATTCAATTACAACGTGGAAATGTGCTTACTATGCCTTGTGTGTTTGTTCTTAGTTGCAATATCCGCACCTTTGTGAATTGAGACATTTACGAGTTGCGTTGCCACATATGATAAATGATGCAGCTTGTACAACGGTTTTGTCAGAGATATTTTGGGGGCAAGGTTGTTTGACTGAATTTTGAAAATTGGTCAATAACCCGGAACTGTTAGTAAATTGCCTCATTAACCTAAATCTTGCTTTTTTGTCTAAATAATTAGATCGTGTTGAAAATGAGTTTTAACAATGTTGTTTTACCTTTCATGCAGTTTGATTTAGATTTCCTGATGATTTGCGTCAGCAAAGAGTTTTTCACACGAAGACTTTGAGTTTTGATTTTAATGTCTACAGTCCTAAACTTGATCTAGTTTTATTGACTTTTTCATATTTACATTATTTTGTAAATATTGTCTTCAATGTAATAATGAGTTTTTTCTTCACGAAAGTTTGATAGTTTGTCAAGTGTCCGTTGTGTAAACAGGTGTCAAAGTCTCAGTTCTTTGGAAAAGTTTGGTCTGATAACAAGTTGCTTCCCAAAACTGTACAAGTTTTAAATTTTAAAGTTGCAACAATTATATTGAAGTGCTTTTCTTCTTTGTAATTGTCACTTGATCTTCTCATGAAACTTGTAGTTTTTTAAAGAATGAGTGGAAGCTGTGCAAGCTGAAAGGTAGGATTCAGGTGTTTTCCCTGTGCAAATTCAGCTCTTTATACACAAGCTTAGTGAAGTGGCTGCAGGGGGTTCTTGCTCAAGAAAGTTGACAGTGTTGAGAACCCTTTAAAATGGTGGGCTGTGGTACTACAGGCAGGTCAATCTGCTTCGATGCCAGAGGTGAGAATGTAAAAATGTTCTGACTAAAGTGGTAGTGTTGGTTCTGGTGCCCCCTGTGGACTAAAGTGGTAGTGTTGGTTCTGGTCCCCCCTGTGGACTAAAGTGGTAGTGTTGGTTCTTGTGCCCCTTGTGGACTAAAGTGGCCTTGTTGGTTCTGGTGCCCCTTGTGGACTAAAGTGGTAGTGTTGGTTCTGGTGCCCCTTGTGGACTAAAGTGGCCTTGTTGGTTCTGGTGGCCCTTGTGGACTAAAGTGGCCTTGTTGGTTCTGGTGCCCCTTGTGGACTAAAGTGGTAGTGTTGGTTCTGGTGCCCCTTGTGGACTAAAGTGGCCTTGTTGGTTCTGGTGCCCCATGTGGACTAAAGTGGTAGTGTTGGTTCTGGTGCCCCTTGTGGACTAAAGTGGTAGTGTTGGTTCTGGTGCCCCTTGTGGACTAAAGTGGTAGTGTTGGTTCTGGTGCCCCCTGTGGACTAAAGTGGTAGTGTTGGTTCTGGTGCCCCTTGTGGACTAAAGTGGTTGTGTTGGTTCTGGTGCCCCCTGTGGACTAAAGTGGTTGTGTTGGTTCTGGTGCCCCCTGTGGACTAAAGTGGTAGTGTTGGTTCTGGTGCCCCTTGTGGACTAAAGTGTCAGTGTTGGTTCTGCTGCCCCCTTTGGACTAAAGTGGTAGTGTTGGTTCTGGTGCCCCTGTGGACTAAAGTGGTAGTGTTGGTTCTTGTGCCTTGTGGACTAAAGTGGTAGTGTTGGTTCTGGTGCCCTTGTGGACTAAAGTGGTAGTGTTGGTTCTGTGCCCCTGTGGACTAAAGTGGTAGTGTTGGTTCTGTGCCCCTTGTGGACTAAAGTGGTAGTGTTGGTTCTTGTGCCCCTTGTGGACTAAAGTGGTAGTGTTGGTTCTGGTGCCCCCTGTGGACTAAAGTGGTAGTGTTGGTTCTTGTGCCCCTTGTGGACTAAAGTGGTAGTGTTGGTTCTTGTGCCCCTTGTGGACTAAAGTTGTAGTGTTAGTTCTGGTGCCCCTTGTGGACTAAAGTGGTAGTGTTGGTTCTGGTGCCCCTTGTGGACTAAAGTGGTAGTGTTGGTTCTGGTGCCCCTTGTGGACTAAAGTGGTAGTGTTGGTTCTGGTGCCCCTTGTGGACTAAAGTTGTAGTGTTGGTTCTTGTGCCCCTTGTGGACTAAAGTTGTAGTGTTGGTTCTTGTGCCCCTTGTGGACTAAAGTTGTAGTGTTGGTTCTGGTGCCCCTTGTGGACTAAAGTGGTAGTGTTGGTTCTGGTGCGTCGGCTTGAATCCATTTTGTAAATTAAGTTTTATTCAATTCTATTTGTGATACTGTACCGGCCACCAGGTCCATATTCAGAGTTTATATCAAGTTTAGTCCTGAAAACTGATGAGGACATTTTATGGACTGTTGATAATGGAAAGTCAAGAACATTTCTTTTGAACATGGATCTACATAGAAGTCTTGATCTTAAGTCTAAGATTGATTGCTTTAGTCTCCGCCTACATACCTCGGGGGGAAACAGAATCTTTTCGTCATTACAGTAAAGACACCAGATCAGCCCTGTTCTTATTTATCCTCCCTTTTCAGGTTAACTTGTTGGTATGGATGTACGATGTTCCCTGAGAATGTTGTTGGTCTGTTTTGGTTAATTTAGAGTTGAGTTTTAACGTGAATATTGAAGTGTGTGTCAGTGTGAACGTGAGTTCCTGCCTGTTGCCAGTGAAATTGTAGCTAGCTGTAATATTAGATAGATAAATTAGATAAATTATTGTGTTGGACAAATACGGCCAACAGTAAAGCCCTTGCTGAGGAAAAGACAACAAAACACTCGTGATTATTCTTCCCCCGTTTTCAGGGGTGTGACACATGTCACATTGGCTTATATGCTCTTGTAGCCCAGGCTTTGCTGTTTAGTTTGGCATGCGGCATCTTTGTTTTTGATTCATTACATATGAACACATGAACGTGAACCCATGAATAACATACTGAGGATCTAGTTTGCAGCACTTCACTCTGCTCTACCTTCAGGGCCCAGTGAGACTTTTATCTTAATTAACACCTACATGACGTGGACTGAGGCCCAGAGCTACTGCAGAGAACACCACACAGACCTGGCCATGGTGAGGAACTTGGAGGACGCCCAGATATTACAGAATCTGGTATCTACAGCAGGAGAACAAGTCTGGATCGGCCTTTTCAGAGATGGATGGAAGTGGTCTGATGGAAGTGACTCCTCATTGAGGAACTGGAAAACTCATGAGCCTCGTGGTTCCAGTAAGACTGGTGTGGCAGCAGATTTTAGTGCCGATGGACTATGGGAGGCCCTGGACTCTGATGTCAAGTCAGTGTTCATCTGCTACATTGGTGAGCTATAATCCACTCACTTTAAACGTGAACTCAGGTTTGCTTCATTTGCAGATACAGTAAAGAATACATTCAAATAGATTGACATTTTTAAATATCAAGTTATGGATAAAAACACATTGAAGATGCAGATCAACTGCAGATGATGGCGAGTGCTGGCCTCAGTGATGCAACGACGCTAACGCTAACTCCATGCTAAGCTAAGCTTAGCTAAGCTATACTTGTATCAGTCTCATTTAAAGAGTAGGCCGATGGAAAATGACAATACTTTTCTCTTTCACCATTCAAAGTGTTAAACATTCAAGGATGTTGATTATTATGAGCCATACATTTTGTGACTCATGAGGTTGCTTGTTTTTTAGATGTTGTTCCTGTTTCAAAGCGAGTGGTGAAGGTGAGGCTGGAGAAGAGCAGCTCCTCTCTGGATCTGAACGACCCTGTGGTGATGGAGAACCTCTTGAAGCAGGTACATCTTCCTCTCATTAACAACAGAACAACAGGTGATACATGAGATGAAGTGGACTACTAAGAACTATGTGGAGGTGCTATAAAGGATGCAGGAGGTAAGGGAACAACAGTCTAGTGAAGAGTCCTTCTAGAGCTTCACATGAGGACAGAGAGAGAAAGGATGCAGGAGGTAAGGAAACAGTCTAGTGAAGAGTCCTTCTAGAGCTTCACATGAGGACAAAGAGAGAAAGGATGCAGGAGGTAAGGGAACAGTCTTGTGAAGAGTCCTTCTAGAGCTTCACATGAGGACAGAGAGAGAAAGGATGCAGGAGGTAAGGAAACAGTCTAGTGAAGAGTCCTTCTAGAGCTTCACATGAGGACAGAGAGAGAAAGGATGCAGGAGGTAAGGGAACAACAGTCGAGTGAAGAGTCCTTCTAGAGCTTCACATGAGGACAGAGAGAAAGGATGCAGGAGGTAAGGGAACAACAGTCTAGTGAAGAGTCCTTCTAGAGCTTCACATGAGGACAGAGAGAGAAAGGATGCAGGAGGTAAGGGAACAACAGTCTAGTGAAGAGTCCTTCTAGAGCTTCACATGAGGACAGAGAGAGAAAGGATGCAGGAGGTAAGGGAACAACAGTCTAGTGAAGAGTCCTTCTAGAGCTTCACATGAGGACAGAGAGAGAAAGGATGCAGGAGGTAAGGGAACAACAGTCGAGTGAAGAGTCCTTCTAGAGCTTCACATGAGGACAAAGAGAGAAAGGATGCAGGAGGTAAGGGAACAACAGTCTAGTGAAGAGTCCTTCTAGAGCTTCACATGAGGACAGAGAGAGAAAGGATGCAGGAGGTAAGGGAACAACAGTCTAGTGAAGAGTCCTTCGAGAGCTTCACATGAGGACAAAGAGAGAAAGGATGCAGGAGGTAAGGGAACAACAGTCTAGTGAAGAGTCCTTCTAGAGCTTCACATGAGGACAGAGAGAGAAAGGATGCAGGAGGTAAGGGAACAACAGTCTAGTGAAGAGTCCTTCTAGAGCTTCACATGAGGACAGAGAGAGAAAGGATGCAGGAGGTAAGGGAACAAGTCTAGTGAAGAGTCCTTCTCTCCATGTTTCAGCTCAAACAGAGGCTGGAGGACCAGGGGCAGAAAGGCGTCATCAAGCTGAGCTGGAAGAAGCAGTCGGATGGAAAAGTCTTTCACAAGGAAGAGAAGGAGACCAAGAAGAGAAGAGATGAGCTGTAATGTTCTTTCAACCCACTCTGGTTCTCCCCCTCTTCCTCCTTTTCTTCTTCCTCTCCATTAATGGTAGAAAGAACCAAAGTACCCCAGGACCGACCCGTTGCTGTGAAGTACCCTGTTCCCCTCTCATAGTCCTTTAGACTCTTACTCTACTACATTGATGTGGTATAGTTTATATTCTCTGTGACATAAGGGTTCTAACATGTTCTTCCTAATGGCCTGAATTTTAAAATCCTCGATGTTTAGAAGGGCTGCACTGTGGCAGTGGTGTAGCGGCTGCACTATAGTCTCAAAGCAAGAGGGGCCTGGGTTCTGGTCTGGGTAGTCTTTCTGTGTAGGAGCGTGGGTTCCCTCTGGGTTCTACGGCTTCCTCCCACAGTCCAAAGACATGCAGCACAGTAAGTAAAATATAAAATGTGTGATGAGCTTTTTAAATACGACGCATTGATTTGTTAAATCTCAACCTGCTGCAGTGTGAAGATGTGACTGAGATGTAAATGAGCAATACTGGTCCAAGAACCAGCTGTTTATTTTATTATAATTCTCTAAAAGAGTTTATTCTGCATAAAGAGTGCTTTTACTTCCGATAATGAGGAACATTCTTCAGTAGTTTGTACATCCATCATTCTGAATGTGGGTCTTTTATTAGTAATGTTGTGTTCTTTCATTGTTATGATGCTTCTTGTGCTTTAATAAAACGTGTGAATTATCTGTCTGCTCCATCAGTTCTTCATGTACTTCAGCTCAAATAGAGTCCGATGACTGGAACACACAGTGTCAAACACGAGCCTGAAGAAAAAATGGAGGACTTGAATTGAGATGCATGACCTCATTTCTGAGAACAACAATCCAGCTGTTCATTTTTATTTACCGATGATACATTTGAAGCAGCTATTACTGTAGCAATACAAACAAAAGGAATAGAAAGAGCCTCATACTTTAATATTTGATAAATATACTTCTCATAAATAAACGTACAATCATATATACAGAAAGAGATACCCAAAAGTCTAAATACAACAAGTACAACATGACACAGATCAGACCATCGTAATAATGAGATTATTATCCAATATTTACATTACATTGCGGTTGATGGAATGATTGTGCTTGATAATAACACTACACAGCTACTACATTTCCCACTTCCTGTTAAGAAAACACGGATCTCAATGGGAATGAGTGCAAGTGGATTAACGGCAACAGAATATTGTTAGATTTTTGTAAACAGAGTTAGAATAGACCCAGTATTGAACATGCCAGAGCCGACATGTTTACCAACTGATAACAGGTTCAGTGTTTTGGATATGAAGGTCGCATTATGAATCATTTTTCAACATAACATAAAAAATACACACAAATGAAGAAAAAAATTCACATTCAACAGACAGATGGAAGTAAACCTTGTTCATTGATGGAGCACACTTAAGGCGCCTACTGGTCAGTGCTACATGCAACTCAGAGCCCGAGAAGATGGAAAAACACATTCTACATATTTATACTCATTAGTTTTTTCTTGCAAAAAAAACAAACAAAAGAAAAATTCCCTTACATGTGATGAACAGCACCTACATGTACACATGTAAGACACTGCCTTAGATTAATGTCAATTCTTTTGCCTCTTGTCAGGAAATATGCGTTTTTAAATGTATCCAGGGATTTTCATTAAAAAGGGAATTTGAAGTTAAATCATACAGTACGTAGCACCTGGTTGTACACCTGTGTTTAATTTAGCCGTTGCTGTGTATTTAGACTTCTCTTTATCATGTTCAAATATTTTTTTAGCTAATTTCGTTGGATGTTCTTCAAAATGCTAAAAGTGCGTGAAAGCAAAAGTTCAGCATTATGAGAAAAACAGGCTTTAGGTCTCTAGAGGAGAGAGTGGAGAACGCCTATAGCCAGTTAGCTTAGCTTAGCATAATGACTGGAAACAGGGGGAAACAGCTAGCCTGTCCAATTACAGCAAACACGACACACACGGTTTTACGGGTTTGGACTTAAAGGAAGATATTTATTTGTGATTTGTTGCAACCTGGTCAGCTGTTTAACACCTGTTTACATTCTTTGTGCTAAGCTAAGCTAACCAGCTCCTGGCCGTCGCGTTACATTTTACGGAGAGTGAATGGTTTCAGTCTTCTCATCTAACTCTCTGAAAATAAGACGTATTCCCCAAAATTCAAACTACTCTCAATACAGAACAGAATTGGCGGCCACTCGGATGCCTGTGTCTGATGTGGGCTGTAGCTCATGGTGGCTAATATTTACACCGTTGAAGTAAAGACCTGTCAGCACATGTGCATGGGCTCTCTTCAAGGCCAGAACAAAAAAAAATCCTCAACCTATTCTGCTCATTTCTAAACATGAGAATTACTTCTTTCTTTTTATTAATCAAATGCTCGGCTCGTCAATTCTTCAGGGCGCCGTCAACCTGCGAGATGAGGTAGTACAGTTTACTCGGCAAAATGCTCCGGAGGGAAGACGTGGGTCGTGAAACGAGGTTGGGCGACATGAATATAAAAAAATGGAAAGTTGGTGAAAAAAAAGGAGGAAAAAAAAGAACAAGTCAAGAACAACAACGCCGATGAAACTCTATTTATATATATTTAAAATTAATAAATAACATCTCGTAAGTGAAAACAAACACGTCGCATAAAATATTTTCACAAAGAGCTCCACACACAGCTGGGATTTCTAACGCTGACTCACTGAACACACGCCGACCTCGGATCAGTTCATCCACCGGATCTGTTACGTCTCCAGAAGCTGTTTACAGACGACCATGCACTTAGTCTCATTTGCTTTACTCCTCACAACATGTCTGCTGTGTGTGCTCTCCACAGCCGTGTGCATGACCTCTCCTCCAGCCACACGCTGAACTCACAAACTCTCTCCAGGCTCAAGACACTTCCCCTCCGGGTCGCTCCCGCGGCCTCGGAAAAAAACCCTCAACGAACAAAGTCCTCGAGACTCCTAATGAAAGTTACCGACGTGACACTTGACATCGTCAACGCTCAGGACCGTCCCCTGGTCGTTGTTGTTGTTGTTGTGCTTATGCTTCTTATCGGAGCAGCGACACAACTTGTACTTTATCACCTGAGGGGGGGGGGGGGGTGTAAAAAAAAAACAGAGGCGGGTATTACTTCGGCCCAAATCTATAACAATTTGAAGATGACTTTAGTGTAATCTAGTTCTAAAATGCAATTGTGTACATTTTGGCTCCCCTGAGTTTGCTAAAACCAACATTCCCAGAAAAAAACCCTACATGACCTCAGTGACCTCAGAGGTCCAGTAATATTTACATGCAGCAGGATTATTCTTCCATAAAATCACTTTTCCCGACGAGGTCTCACCTCATAAAGATAGTCGAATAGCTCCAGGATGGTGAGTATGCTCGCTCCGATAAAAAGCCCCATCTGACCCCCGATGTCACCTGGAATCATACGATTCAAGGTCATACAAAACATCATCGACCATTAAGACAGAAAGAAGGTCCACATAATAAACTCATGTACCTAAAAGTCCCGCCACTTCATAAGCTTTCTTCTGTTCAATAGTTTCATAGTTGAGAGCCTCAAAGAAGATGTCTAAAACCAGAATATTCTCTCTGTGGAGAGAAGAGTCAACACATTATTATTCCACTTGAGGGAAGTCAAACTATTCAGCATTCATGGGCGTTTAATTAATAGATTATAACACAATATAATGTAGTTGTACGCAGATAGAAATGTTTATTTACGTATTTGTCAACAGCTAGAACACCTCACATTTATACAAGGAGTAAAAAAGATAACACATTCCAATTTTGTAAAATATGTCTTCATAGGAGAAGTTTTAATCTAACAAATTATCCTTGGATATACTTTTTACTAAATGCTATTGAAACCATTTATGAAATATTAAAATACTGCTTTGGGTAAATTATTACATTATTACTTTGCTCTGATTATTGTCTTAATAATATGTGTCTTTTCTTTTTTGCAATACATTTGCATTTTAGTTTTTTTTCTCCATACCTTTAGGGTCAATTTGACCCCATTCAATGTTTAACGTCGGTGTTCTTTGTTACGATCTCAGACACTTAGGAAGTAGGACCCAATTGCACGACCCGGGAGACAGAGATAAAGTATTTGTAAGTACTTTATTTTTCAGTTTCTGCAGTGAGCAACGTAGTGAGGATCAAAACTTTCAAGAGCACAAAATAACCCGACCTGATCATGGCAAAAGACAAGACAACTGACAAGGAACACTGGGAGACAGAATTTAAGCACATGGTAACAAGACACAGGTGGGACCAATCAGGGGCTGACACTGATGAGCATAGGAGACAGGTGTGATGACAGGTGAAAACAATCAGGAAGCCTGGAATGAACATAAATGACATGAACCTCTAGCATATCTGTAACTCCTGATGGCCCAGGCTGATTGTAAAGTCGTGGATAAGAGTCTTGTTGCTTGCCTCCCCTATTACGGACCTCCAGTAGCGGTGGAGGGGGTTGATGACTCTGGACAAGCCAGTTTCTTTGAGGCGACATGGGTGGTAAGTCTTTGGTGAGCCAAACCTTTGGCCTGGACTGCAGCCCAAACTCTGCGACAACGTCTGATCATGGCATCTGCCGATGGAACTATCACCTCTTCCTCGTTGTTAGGGAAAAGTGGGCTGGAAACCATTGACACAATGGAATGGAGAGAGACCTGTGGAGGAAGGGTATTGTGGGCAACCTCGACCCATGTGAGGTGGTCACGTTCTTGGTTCGACTGTCCATTTGACTGAGGTGATATCCTGATGACAGGCTGGCGGTGGCACCTATGAGTCGACAAATCTCTCTCCCGGAGGCGGAATTGAATTGGACAAACAATGTCATTAGGGAATCCATGGATCCTGAATACGTGATTCATCATGACCTCTGTGACTTTGGCAGAGAAGCTTGGTCAATGGGATGAAGTGAGCCATCTTTGAAAAACGATCAACCACTGTTAGAACCGTAGTCTTGCCTCTGGATGAGAAATCCTGTCACAAAATCCATCGAAATGTGTGACCAACGATGGGGAATCGGCAGCTGGAGCAAGCCCATCTTAACTTGAGATGAGGTCTTATTACACACACGGACAAGCGCTACATACGCCACATTTTTCTTCATGGATGGCCACCAGAAACGTTGTTGAATCCTGAACATTGTTCTTGCTACTCCCGGATGGCATGAAAGCACAGATGAGTGATCAAAAATGCGCCTCATAGTCTCTATGAAATCGGCCAATGAGTAACATAGTTCGGTGTCTCTAGACCATTCTGCAGTCTTCCCGTTAAATGAGACACAATAAGCCACTTTACCATGCTCAGATAAAAAGCTGCTGGGTTGTGTTGAAAATGCAGATCACACTGTACCAGAAAGGCTCTGCAATTCAAAGAGTCTCCGGAAAATCTCTCCGGAAGAGCCAGCCGTAATGGGGAGGAAACAGCCTGACCTGGGTCGTCAGCTGGAGTATTGACAGGCAAATTCACAGCTGTGGATGACGTCATAGGAGCAGTCTGTTGATGAGTAAAAATTATTCATTTGGGCAACCAGTTGTTGCATCTGTGTAGATAATTCTTCCTGAACCGCCTGGCGTCCTCTCAGCTCTTGTATTTCGCTGACTTTGTCCAGTTTTTCGTGATGAAATGGGTCCATAATGTCGACCGGAGACAGAGATAAAGTATTTGTAAGTACTTTTTCGGTTCTGCAGTGAACAAAAGACCAGACAGACTGACAAGAACACTGGGAGACAGGGAATTTAAGCACATGGTAACAAGACACAGGTGGGACCAATCAGGGTGATGAGCATAGGAGACAGGTGTGATGACAGGTGAAAACAATCAGGAAGCCTGGAATGAGGGAAAGCGAACATAAATGACATGAACCTCTCTAGCATATCTGTCGGTGCACAACATTCTTTGGGGTCAATTTGACCCCAGGCTGTTTTTCACTGTGTCAAACATATAAGAAATATTAACTTTTTTATATATTTAAAGGGCTATTTAGGTAGTCAACAAACAAACATAAAGTACCTCACACTTAAACTTGGGAAACAATATTAATTCTAATAATTTTTTGGAGGTTTTAATTGCTGGGGTCAAATTGACCCCGAGGGTAAAATATGTTAGTAAATGTGAAGGTAACAGGAGGGTTAAAGAAAAATATGAATCGAATATAATAAAATTATGTACAAATGTGAATTATTTTTCTTCACATCTCGTTCTTTATTCCCCTCTAAAGCGAAACATATCTTGTTTAAATATTTGAACGCTGCAGAATTAATGCAGTGTATTTGTAATACGTAACTAAAGGTGTTTGAATGCATTACATTGATTGACTCTCACTTAATATACTGCTCAGACTTGTTGTATTTCTTGGCCAGGTATTTGGCGGAGGCCTTGCTGGGGATCTTGACGAAGGACAGCTCCTTGCTGTACCGGGTCATGTTGCACGGCGTCTCACACACACAGAAGTCGTTGTCTCTCTCCACCAGGAAGTCTGCAGACGAGAACAAGCAAGAGCTCCGTTGGACCTTTGGAACAGATCAATGCTGCCGTGACTTTGACATGTCATGGGGATGGTCTGTGTGTGTGTGTGTGTGTGTGTGTTTGTATCTGTTGTGTAAAACATTCAGGCTAGACGTGGATGAAGCGCCTCTTTTCTTACCGAGAGCCGGGTCAGCACATTCTTTGTACAGCTCGGGGGTGCAGTAGGGAGCATCGCCTGCAGTCAAAGCAACACACACACTCACAGTACACTCATTTGGGCCCCGATGCAACACACACTCACAGTACACTCATTCACACTCACAGTACACTAATTTGGGCCCCTGATGCAACACACACTCACAGTACACTCATTTGGGCCCTGATGCAACACACACTCACAGTACACTAATTTGGGCCCCTGATGCAACACACACTCACAGTACACTAATTTTGGCCCCGATGCAACACACACTCACAGTACACTCATTTGGGCCCCGATGCAATACACACTCACAGTACACTAATTTGGGCCCCTGATGCAACACACACTCACAGTACACTAATTTGTACACTCATTTGGGCGTACACTAATTTTGGCCCCCGATGCAACACACACTCACAGTACACTCATTTGGGCCCCTGATGCAACACACACTCACAGTACACTAATTTGGGCCCCTGATGCAACACACACTCACAGTACACTCATTTGGGCCCTGATGCAACACACACTCACAGTACACTCATTTGGGCCCTGATGCAACACACACTCACAGTACACTAATTTGGGCCCCTGATGCAACACACACTCACAGTACACTAATTTGGGCCCCTGATGCAACACACACTCACAGTACACTAATTTTGGCCCCGATGCAAGACACACTCACAGTACACTAATTTGGGCCCCTGATGCAACACACACTCACAGTACACTCATTTGGGCCCTGATGCAACACACACTCACAGTACACTCATTTGGGCCCCTGATGCAACACACACTCACAGTACACTCATTTGGGCCCTGATGCAACACACACTCACAGTACACTCATTTGGACCCTGATGCAACACACACTCACTGTACCCTCTAACTCAGTGGTTCTCAAATAGAGGTACGTGAAGGCACTCCAGGGGGTACGTGATCTTTTTCTAAATATATCTATAACTATTATCCATTAATAAATATTCAATAAAATATAAATGTAAGTTCATGAACATAATCTGATATATTTTATTCTAAATCAGACACTGATGACCCAGCGCTGTGTATAACATATTCGGGGCTGCGCTGGTCCGGGGGTCCCAGTGGCTACAGGAAGAGGCGGGGCCTACCCGGCATGTGCACCATGCGGCAGTTGCAGTTGTCCACCAGGTAGCGAGTCTCGCAGTCGATGCGGCAGGCCGTGATGCTGTACGTGTCGAAGAAGTCTGAATCCATCGCCGTCACCTTGCAGTCTCCCCAGGGAGGAGGAAGATAGATCAGCTGCGACAAACACACGTCACTCATTAGACCGTTTTATACACTTATAAATACTTTTACTGGCACTTTTAGTTAGTCTCTACATGTCGAAAATCCAAAACAATGTATCCTGGGGCTTAAAAGGGAATTAAAGCAAATAAAAAAGAAACATTCATGAATTAAAAAGAGGACGCTTCCAGTAATAAAAGAATGGAATAGACAAGAATAATTTAATTAACTCCAGATAAGTGCATGTGGGTCGTATACCCTCTGCTCCTGGCAGGAAACAAACGTCTGAAAGCCGGGCGCCACTCCGAACCCGAGCTGGTCAATGAAGGACGGCTCGTCCTGACTGTGGATCTGAACTTTGACCCCGGCTTCAAACGAAGTCTCATCTGCAGAAATGAAAAGAGCGTTGAATCGGTGCAACACACACAGAGTTTCACAGAGTTTTGTCTCAGCTGTGGTGGAATGTACCTATATTTACTCAACTAATGTACTAAAGTACTAAACATGTCGGTTATTGTACTTTACTTGAGTATTTAATGCATTTTTATACTTTAAACGACATCTCAGAGGCAAATATTTACTTTTTTACTTATTTTTCCAGATACATATTTTTCATAGCCATCCTTTCCGTTAAAAACAACGCAGCTCCAGATATGTTGATTTCGAATTTGAATGTTTCTGAATGTGAAGCTTTAAAATGTTTCTTCATGGTTTGAGAAAATTCTCCGAAAAAAAACTAACTACAAACACACGCCACAGACACACAATCTCATAGGATATGATACATTTCTGTTAAAGATTAAACTAGCTGACAGTATATTAAGGAGTTAAAATCAGCACAACCGGAAACATCTACACTGAAATGCAACATAAACATTAATGCATCAGTAATAATAATATAAAAACATCACAACATAAAAAGTGAAACACTGACCGGGAACATTTAAATTCAATTCAATTCAATTCAGTTTATTTGTATAGCCCAATTTCACAAATTACAAATTTGTCTCAGAGTGCTTTACAATCTGTACACATAGACATCCCTGCCCCAAAACCTCACATCGGACCAGGAAAAACTCCCAAATAACCCTTCAGGAGGAAAAAAAGGGAAGAAACCTTCAGGAGAACAACAGAGGAGGATCCCTCTCCAGGATGGACAGATGCAATAGATGTAATGTGTACAGAAGGACAGATTTAGAGTTTAAATACATTCAATGAATATGACAGAGTGTATGAATAGTTCATAGTAGGCATATTCCACGATGGAGACCTCCACGATCCATCAGGCAGATGGCGGTGGGGAGGAGGAGTGGGCGGAGTCTCAACAGTAGGCGGAGTCTCAACAGGACAGTGGCGTAGTCAGGAGCAGGAATTCCACGACCCAGACCTCGATGATCCATCAGGCAGATAGGATCTATGCCGTCTCATAGGGTCCGATGACCCCATGAGACGTGAAGTCAAAAGGACTCCGGGGAGAAAGCAGAGTTAGTAACGTGTGATTGAGAGATGAAAATTCATCCTTAAGGAGAGAAAAAAAAAAGAGGAGAGAGGTGCTCAGTGCATCCTAAAACGTCCCCCGGCAGCTATAAGCCTATAGCAGCATATCAAGGGGCTGGACCAGGTGAACCTGATTCAGCCCTAACTATAAGCTCTGTCAAAGAGGAAAGTCTTAAGTCTACTCTTAAACGAGGTGACTGTGTCTGCCTCCCGGACTGAAATTGGAAGCTGGTTCCATAAAAGAGGAGCTTGATAACTAAAGGCTCTGGCTCCCATTCTACTTTTTAAGACTCTAGGAACTACAAGTAGTCCCGCATTTAGTGAGCGTAGCTCTCTAGTGGGGCAATATGGTACTACAAGCTCCTTAAGATATGATGGTGCTTAAATAGCACTTACTTATGGTACTTTTGTAGTTCGACTATGTTGAGGAAATGTTACTTCCTGTATTCTTGTTGTTCTTAGTTTGTACTCTAGGTTGAAATGCACTTATTGTAAGTCGCTTTGGATAAAAGCGTCTGCTAAATGACATGTAATGTAATGTAATGGTGCATCACCAATCAAGGCTTTGTAGGTTAAGAGAAGAATTTTAAAAGTGATTCTTGATTTTATGGGTAGCCAGGTCAGAGCAGCTCGTGCAGGAGTGATGTGATCTCTTTTCTTAGTTTTAGTGAGAACACGAGCTGCAGCATTCTGGATCAACTGGAGGGACCTAAGAGACTACACAATGAGAACTTTTTACTGCATTTTGCTGAATCCTAACAAACTCTAACAGATTTTGAATGCAGAGCTCTGACTCTCTGAGGCCTTGTGACCTGTGACCTGTGACCCCTCACCTGTCTCCCCCCAGATGGGCAGGTATTCATCCTGCTGGATGTCCAGCATGAGCTCCAGTCCGTTGCCCATACCTCCCTTAGTGGTGAAGAGAGGGGGGCGTCCATCACCGCCGGCGTTAAAGGTGTAACACTTCCCGTAGCGAGTGAAGACCTGAGAGAGAGAGAGAGAGAGAGAGAGAGAGAGAGAGAGAGATTTTGTATTAATTCTGCAAAACTTCGAAAGGTTTCCTTCCAATGCTTGTCCACTAGGGGGCAGTGTTTAACTCTATTTCTGTTTTGGCTGTGTGACCGTGGCTGTGTCTACTACCGCGCACTTGAGCACTTCGAGCACTGACTTTCAGTGTTCGAAGTGCGCCACTGAAAAAACCAGCAGAATTCAGTGCACTGAAAGTACCCGGAAGGTGCACTTTTATCGGACACTTTTCGCTTGACGAGCCGGGGCAGGTGGCGGGCTCCAGCGGCAAGTCCGACGACAGATAGCTATGTCAGTCATCGGACAGTGTTAAACAACGGCTGTTCTGTTAAACAATCGAAATAGCAATTTTAATAATGGATTAACAATGGATATGCTCAGTTTAATAACGGGTTAACATGACACCGCGAACGTTTGCCCACGCCGCCCGATAATTAATACCGTTACGATAGCTATCTAAGCTTGTCCTTCTAGAAATAATTGTAGCTTTCAATCATCGTTGTGTTTTTTTTTTAATGTCGTGTATGTATGTATTAATTTAAATGTAATCGTGGTCTGGGACATAGCACTGAATGGCTATCCTATTTCTGTTTTCTGCCCCAGAGACGTTTCCTGGAGGTGCTGGCTGGTCCTCTGCTGCCCTCCCGACATCTGCATCTGGCGCCAATGACCTCTGGCACAAACCTCACATCCACCTCCAGGGCCTTTAAGAAGATGGACCGCCATCAATAGCCCCCACCCCTCTGCTGAAGGCTGCCGACCCAGCTAGACGGGCGAAGCGGGCACCTAGGCGTGGGAGTTCCTCTCCTGTAGGATGGCGGACAACGGTGTACAGGAGCGCAGCGATCTGCCCACTCATCCTGTGCACCAGCCGGTGAACGGTGGCCTGTCGAAGGCCCTGGCCACCACCCGACAGGAGGTGGCGCTGGCAAGCCAAAAAATAAAAACTAGACAGGAGATCTCGGGGCCCCAACCGTGGTCACAGTCAGTGCCCAGCACAGCCATGAGGGCGTTGAATGACTCTCGGTGAGCCTGAAGTCCACCCTCATGTCACTGGCCATCACAATACAACGCCAGCAGTGGCATTGCAACATTGATACGGCAGCACCGCCTGGGACTGGGTGGCTGCTGTAGAGTGTGTGGGGAGGGGAGGGGAAGGGAAGATTATATTAATATGCAAGTCATTTTATCAATAAAATGTTGTCATTGAGGTTTTGTCGTCTTTTATTGCGTTTTCTGATTTATATTAGAATTGATGCATGTTTGTAACAATAATTAATATGCCTGTGTGTTCAATTGCTAATTGATTCCTGTATCAGGGTGAACTTCACTACAACAGAGATGTGTATAAAAGTACAGTCAGTCAAAGTAGGCCTATTACTGTGTGAATTCAAGCAGATGATGCCCATCATTTCAGTGGATAATTCTTAAAACTAATTGGAATCTAGGGACAAACATGTACAGATTTGTCATGTTTTATTTCCATTTGGTGTGTATGTGGATTGCAAAGAAGAAGGCTACTTTTGACAAAGATAATTGAGAATTTAGCATACCTAGCGAGGAGAATTTAATTGCAACTACTACATGAAGGTAAGGCAAAATCACAATTAAATGTACATATACCATCTCGACTTCAGCCAGAAGGCGGAGGCTCCTGCCGCTATTGTGGAGGTATCGTCCACATGGGGTGGAGAAAGGGGTAAACAAGGGACAACAAGAGGGCAAGAAGTGCTTCATTTGGTCACTTTAAGGGTTAGGGTATCGCAAGCAGATTTGCATACGTCACTCCCGGCTTAATTTCGCGGGTGCCGTGAACAGATTTGCGTCCGTCACTTCCGCTAAGTGGTTAATGGTTAAGTGTTCCATTTGAGACAGCACTTCATCAGCGACGCAGTGCACTGCAATACAGTGCACTGAATTGTAGTGCACTGCATTGCAGTGTACTTCGTAAAATGTGCGGTAGTAGACACAGCCCTGGTTATCTCCAGAGATAAGACTTTTGTATTTATGAGGGAGCTGATGTATGGATGTGGTCAGCAGGAATAAAACCTGGAAAATAAACCTGCGGACTCGACTTCTTCCTTGGCCAGTACAAGTCCGTTACACTAGCTGTGTAATCCTGCCCAGAGGAAACGCAGGTCGAGGACAGCTTCACTAGTGGATTGCTGCTTATGCTTCAACTCTGTCACAAAACATGTTTGGAAATGGGTGCACTTTTTTTAGTTGGAGCAGCTCTGACTTGACGCCCCTTGTGGTGATCCAGGTGCACCACACGTGTTTCCTTAATTTAAAAGAAGAAGATTCAAAAATCTCTCACGTGCATTGTTTTCCTTCTCTCCATTGTTCTCCTTGAAGCCCCGGCTGCAGGTCTTTTCTCTTCAGTACAGCTATAGTTTTGAGGAGCTTGATACCTGAAGGCTCTGGCTCCCATCCTACTTTTTAAGACTCTAGGAACCACGAGTAGCCTCGCATTTAGTCATTACTTTACTTTCTTACTTACAGTGTGACATATCTCCCTGTGTGTGTTTAAGAAAAGATTAATAATAAATGAATAGTTAACATTGGTCATTTGGATCGTGGAGGTCTGGATCGTGGTCCATGCCGACTACCAACTAGTCATACACTCTGTCAGATTCATTGATTGTGTTGTTACTGTGTTTTAATTTGTGTGTCATGATTCCTTCTGGTCACATGCAGTGTTGGGCAAGTTACTGAAAATTAGTAATTAGTTATAGTTACTAGTTACTTCTTTTAAAAGTAATTTAATTACTTTACTAGTTACTGTATATCAAAAGTAATTAGTTACTCGGGAAAGTAACTTGTAAGTTACTTTTATGTCTGCTTTTTTAATGTAATGAACAGTACTGAACAGTCAAACACAATAAACATATGTTGTAGACCTATTTATTGCAATACTTAACTTAATATAAAATAACTGTCTCAGTCATTTAACAGTGTTTTTTTTGACCACATTAGGCCCAATGAAATAAAAGTGATTGGCCTACAGTATTAACACTAATTAAAAGAGAAAACAAAGGTGCCTTGAGGTGCTGCATATAATTGAGGGGGGGGGGGGGTGCTCGTGAGAGTGTGCTCACCTGTGTGCGCGGATGTGTCGGCGTGTACGTGCTGATCTGGAGTCAGTTTGGTAGGATTTGGGTACAAATAAATTATTTCATTTAAAATATGGATTTTTATTTAAAGATATTCATGTAATTTGCATGCAAAATAGGTCTACCGAACCAGCGGACAAAAAATTCAACCAGCGGCAACACTTCAAAAGTAGCCCAATTCCGCGGGAAAACCGCGGACCTGGCAACACTGGAAGTGGCTGTCAATCACAGTGTGGCACCGTGCATGCTGGTCGAGGGGGCGTGCCTGTGATTGGCGGAGTAGAGGGGAGGCGGGGTTAACCTGTCGGAAAACGGAAGTTAAGGGTGGTTGACGGGTACCGTTGTTGTTGACGTTCGAGCTGCTGAGCCGAGAGGAGCACGCTGTCTGTGTTGGTGGATGCCCAATAAAGTGAGGATTAATAACGTCTCCGTGTCATCAGTGCCATAACGTCCGAGACGTTACAATATCATTGCGCCACCAAGGTCCTGCGATGTCAGATCAGAAGCAGCTAAAGTAGCCTAGCTTGTCTTCTTGTCTGCAAGTGTTCATTTTTCACAAAAGAGAGTAACGCGAGTAACGAACTCATTTAAATTTCAGTAATTGTAACTGTGTGAGTTGATTAAAAAAATACTTCGTTTCATGCTCGTTACCGCTAAAAGTAGTGGAATTACAGTAACGCGTTACTTAACGCGTTACTCCCAACACTGGTCACATGACATCTATTGTTCTCTCCATCCTGGAGAGGGATCCTCCTCTGTTGCTCTCCTGAAGGTTTCTTCCCTTTTTTTCCTATGAAAGAGTTTTTTGGGAGTTTTTCCTGATCCGATGTGAGGTCAAAGGTCAGGGATGTCTGTGTACAGATTGTAAAGCCCTCTGAGGGAACATTTTAATTTGTGAAAATGGGCTAAACAAATAAACTAAATTGAATTGAATTATAGAAGTCAGACATGGCCTCAAAAACTGAACTACCACAGAGACGTGTAAATTAATTAAAACTCGGACAGCTTCTCATCTTTTCCTGGTCCGATAATAATCCGAGTGCCGTGCATCATTTACAGATTGAGGATTATAGATGTAATCCTGTTATAATCTGTGTTTCTCAGAGTGAGCACTTTCTTTCCAGACAAATTATTGTGGATAACTTTGAGCAAGAACATTTATGGAACAAAAAAGCACAAAAATCGTGAAGATTTTTATTATTATTATTATTATTATTAAAGCCACCCTCCATTTCTAAATGGGTTTTGCTTTTGGTTCAATCCCTTGGATTGTTTGAGCTTCATGTGCATGATATGAAAACCACAAACCACAGAGGAAACACTTCAGAGAGCTGAGAGACATCTTGTGATCCGGATGACATCACTTTGTTTTGTAGTCTTTGAAGAAAAATAAACATTTGCATGTTTAAACATTCTGGCTTTTTTATTTCATGGATAAACATTTGAGACACAAATTACCATTTAAAGCAGAGTATTTTATTATTATTTTTAGACCATCACAAAACTTCAGCTTCAGCTGTGTCAAAAATACTGTGTTTATTAACATAAACGTAACTTTAAGCATGTAAATAAAGTACATTGAGGCTTTACATAAAGACAATAAAAAAATAGATAAAGACGAGTCAAAACAATAAAAACATTAAGCCAGGTACATCAGAATATTATAGTTAAATCATGAAGGAGTAATACTTTTACAATACCACCTCTTATGGAGGTCTCCACCGTCATGTCTCCCCGCGGTCTCTCTGGTGTGAACCGCTCAGCACTGTGCGTCCCTATCAAAACAACCCGGGATTTACCACAGAGAGGCACTTCTGATTGGCCAGTTCAGGGTCAGCTGACCGGAGCCATAGCCGGAAGTTGTGGAAGCAGCGATATCGACGTTGCAAGTATTTTGTCTTTAAACAGTTTCACATTGTCAATAATAACTAGCAAAAATTAACAGAAATAAAATCAAAAAAAATTAAATCAAGAAACGTAAGGAAATAATCTAAACAAAATACATAACCTATATATATATAAAGGAATTTGTTTTTAAATAAATCTCTATTTATATTTAAATATATATATAGAAATATATATTTATATATAAAAAAATATAGATTTACGTATATACATATAAATCATATAGGTTTAAGACTTGCAGCAACACAAGCAAGAACACTTCTTCAACCTTATCATGAACATCAACTCTGCTAACATCAACAACAACAACGTCTCATTTATTTCTGATGATCTCAACAATGCAATTGTGATTTCTTTTAAAATCAGAGAAGAGGGAATCTTTTATAGAAAACTGAACGCTAATTTGTTTTTCCAGTATGAACAGCTGAGTGTTGTTTCAGATTGCCTGCTCGACTGAATGTTTTACCACAAACTGAACAACTGAATAGTTTCTCTCCTCCTGTATGAACAGCTGAGTGTCGTTTCAGACTGCCTGCTTGGCTGAATGTTCTACCACAAACTGAACAACTGAATAGTTTCTTCCCTGTGTGGACAGTTGAGTGTTGTTTCAGATTGCATGCTAGTCTGAATGTTTTACCACAAACTGAACAACTGAATAGTTTCTCACCTGTATGAACAGCTGAGTGTAGTTTCAGATTGCCTGCTTGGCTGAATGTTTTACCACAAACTGAACAACTGAATAGTTTCTCACCTGTATGAACAGCTGAGTGTAGTTTCAGATTGCCTGCTTGGCTGAATGTTTTACCACAAACTGAACAACTGAATAGTTTCTTCCCTGTGTGGACAGTTGAGTGTTGTTTCAGATTGCATGCTAGTCTGAATGTTTTACCACAAACTGAACAACTGAATAGTTTCTCACCTGTATGAACAGCTGAGTGTAGTTTCAGATTGCCTGCTTGTCTGAATGTTTTACCACAAACTGAACAACTGAATAGTTTCTCTCCTCCTGTATGAACAGCTGAGTGTCGTTTTAGATTGCCTGCTTGTCTGAATGTTTTACCACAAACTGAACAACTGGTCACTCCAGTTTTGGCTCCAGAGTGTCTCTTCGGATGTCTCTTTTGGCCAAAGCTTCCAGCAAATTGAGAAGAGCTAATTGATGCGTTTCCAGTCCCACAGTCCATGTCACCTACAGGGACTGCATTGTTTTCCAAAGGGTTTAAACGTGACTGAGGTTCCTGAGTCTCCTTCCAATCGTCACTGTTATCAGTCTCACATTCAGAGGATTGTGACGTCTCATCAGCAGTTGGTTGTAAAGGACTATCTGGATCTGATGTGGATCTGACTTCCTCTCCGTCTGCTTCTGTTTTCAAATGTTCTGCCTCTCTTTTGTCAGTTTTTATGGACTTTGAGAGCTGAGCTTCCTCATCATCATATTGACTCTTTACAGGGGTGAATGAGAACTTGATTCCAGCCTCCTCCAGCTTTTGAAGCTGCTCTCCCTCCTGACTGATCATGAGTTCATCCTGCTCCTCTTTAATGTGTGGAGGCTCTGGGTCCTCCTGCTCCTCTTTAATGTGTGGAGGCTCTGGGTCCTCCTGCTCCTCTTTAATGTGTGGAGGCTCTGGGTCCTCCTGCTCCTCTTTAATGTGTGGAGGCTCTGGGTCCTCCTGGTCCTCCTGCTCCTCTTTAATGTGTGGAGGCTCTGGGTCCTCCTGGTCCTCCTGCTCCTCTTTAATGTGTGGAGGCTCTGGGTCCTCCTGCTCCTCTTTAATGTTTGGAGGCTCTGGGTCCTCCTGGTCCTCCTGCTCCTCTATAATGTGTGGAGGTTCTGGAGGCTCTGGGTCTTCCTGGTCCAGACTGGAGCTCCAGTCCTGCTGTTCAGGGGGAACCTCTTGTTTCAGCACCAACTGCCGCTGGACGTCTGTGGAGAATAATAAAATACATTTATACATCTTAAGAATCTCATATTGAACTTTAATATTCAATAGGTTTATTAATGAATGAGGTCAGAGATTTGAGGGAGAACATGAAAAAATAAACTCGTGAGTGAAATCATCTGAAAGTACAATATGTACCTCTGAGGTGTCGTACAGTAAAACGTTCATGTACCTCTGAGGTGTAGTGTTAGCGTCTATCAAAATTGGAGGTGTGGTAAAGTACGACCTCTCGTTCTCTCCTTTCCAACGGGAGAATTTATTCTCTGATCACGCGTCAAATACAAGTTCGATGAGATAGCAATCACAGCGGAGACCTCTCCGGTCGGCACTAGTTGAAAACCCAAAACAACTCGGCCTCCCTTTCCACGTACGGGCCTCCGTGCCCCCACATGTGAAGTCATCCTGACCTCGGATCTGCTGCACCCCCCCACACCCCTTTCTCACAGGAGGGGGCCCTCGTCCCCCTCTCTCATTGTAACACCGTGATAACAAGTGTGTGTTGCGTTTGTGTGAGGCGAGTACCTAGCTTGGAGAGGCAGTCATAATATTTATTATCAGACACATATTCCATCTGCTATGTGATGTTATTCTGAATTTGCAGGAGCTTGAACACAATCGTCCCTTCAATAATTCAGTTTTATATTATCAATCCCCCTTTTTACATAATTCATTATGTAACTAAACTAATATAAATCTAGAGGAATGGGTTCTATCAATACATAACTGTTACATCACATGTCATTAAGCAGACGCTTTTATCTAGAGAGACTTACAATAAGTGAATTCAACCACGAGTACAAACTCAGAACTAAGAATCAAGAAAGTAACATTTCTTCAAGAAGCCAAACTACAAAAAAAACACACAAGTAACACCATGATGAGTAATGAGTCATCTTTCTACCATTGGAATGCGTTCATCATATTTAAGTTTAATTTACATACATAATTTGTATGTTTTGAAATTCTGATTGTGACGTCATTATTAAATAACCCAGAATATGATGATGGGTTCTCTTGAACACTGGAAGTGATTCATAGGATCAATGTTTTGGGGGAAATGGAGGCGCCATAACTCCTCAAATACACTCAGGAAGGACCAGCCTCACGTGGTGAACGGAAATGAAGATAAATGAAGTCGGGAGTGTTTCGTCTCTCCTGCTCTTGCTTGTTATTGAGAGAATTAACAGACCTTGAAGAGACTAATCTTTTCATCATTAAAGAAAGTTGTTTGTGGTCCTTCAGAAACATGAATCAGACCAAAGGACCAGCATTGCTGCACTCAACGCTGGTTCCTCTTCCCCCTGAAGAGCTCCTCCAGTTCAACCCTTTCATCACAGCTTCTGGAGCTAAATCAAAGAACGAGAAGAGAGGCTGCAGAACACAGATCAATAAGTCAGTTTGATGACTTTACATTACATGTCATGTAGCAGATGCTTTTATCCAAAGCGACTTACAATAAGTGCATTCAACCTAGAGTACAAACTAAGAAAAACAAGAATACAGAAAGTAACATTTCCTCAACATCGTCGAACTTCAAAAGTACCACAATAAGAGCTATTTAAGTGCCACTGAAGTGCTAATCTGTGTTTTAATCCAGATATAGTCGGAAAAGATATGTTTTTAGTTTCCGGCGGAAGCTGGAGAGACTTTCTGCTGTCCTGATGTCAGTGGGGAGCTCGTTCCACCACTGAGGAGCCAGGACAGCAAACAGTCTGGATGTAGAGTGATTAGCTCGAGGTGCAGGAGTCACAAATCGATTGGCTGTTGCCGAGCGGAGCGAACGTGCCGGGGTGTACGGTGTGACCATATCCCGGATGTAGACGGGGCCCGATCCGTTCAGAGCACGGTACGCCAGAACCAGTGTTTTGAAGCGGATGCTGCTCCACCGGTAACCAGTGAAGAGAGCGGAGTGGTGTGGGTGAATTTCGGGAGGCTGAAGACCAGCTGCTGCATTCTGGATGAGCTGCAGAGGTCGGATGGCCTCAGCAGGTAGAGCTGCCAGGAGGGAGTTGCAGTAGTCGAGGCGTGAAATGACCAGAGCCTGGACCAGAACCTGTGCCGCCTTCTGAGTAAGAAGAGGACGTGTTCTCCTGATGTTGTGCAGCATGTACCTACAGGAACGCGTCGTCGCAGCGATGTTGGCCGTCAGGGAGAGTTGACTGTCTAGTGTCACCCCGAGGTTCCTGGCAGTCAGGGTAGGGGCCAACACAGAGCTGTTGAAGGTGGTAGTCAGGTCATGGGTGGGGGAGCCTTTCCCTGGAAGGAATAGTAGCTCGGTCTTGTCAGGGTTGATTTTCAGGTGGTGAGCAGACATCCACTGAGCGATGTCGGTCAGACAGGCAGAGATTCGTGCCGCCACCTGCGTTTCGGACGGTGGAAACGGGAAGATCAGTTGGGTGTCATCGGCATAGCTATGGTAGGAGAAGCCATGCGAACGAATGACAGAGCCGAGATAATTTGTGTACAGAGA
This sequence comes from Pseudoliparis swirei, assembly GCF_029220125.1. Lineage (NCBI taxonomy): Eukaryota > Metazoa > Chordata > Actinopteri > Perciformes > Liparidae > Pseudoliparis > Pseudoliparis swirei. Next base: position 22,729,338 of record NC_079396.1, on the reverse strand, counting down.
GAAGAGGAGGGGACCCAGGACGGAGCCTTGAGGAACCCCAGTAGTGAGAGGACAAGGATCAGACACAGATCCTCTCCAAGTTACCCGGTAAGTGCGGTCGTTAAGGTAGGAAGAGAAAAGAGCGAGTGCAGTGCCTGAGATCCCCAGGTCCTGAAGAGAAGAGATAAGGATCTGGTGGTTCACGGTGTCAAATGCTGCAGAAAGGTCTAGAAGAACAGAGGAGAGAGAGGCTGCTCTAGCAGTGTGAAGCTGCTCAGAGACAGCAAGGAGGGCCGTCTCTGTCGAGTGGCCGGCCTTGAATCCAGACTGGTGAGGGTCAAGAAGGTTGTTACTGTGGAGATAGGAGGACACTTGGCTCAAGATAGCTCGCTCCAGAGTTTTGGAGAGAAAAGGAAGAAGAGAGACCGGTCTGTAGTTGCTGACTTCAGACGGGTCGAGCGTGGGTTTCTTCAGGAGAGGGTTGACTCTCGCCTCCTTCAGAGAGTTGGGGAAACAGCCAGTTGAGAGGGAGCCGTTAATAAGATGGGTGAGAAAGGTCAGAAGGTCAGGAGCAATAGCCTGGAGAATGGGAGACGGGACGGGGTCAAGGGCGCAGGTGGTCGGTCGAGCGGAGGTCACCAAGCTAAGAACTTGATTGGGAGACAAGGGGGTGAAAGAGGAAAGAGAGGGGGATGAAGAAGTTGGTGTAGTGATAGAAGATGGATTAGTAAAGGAGGAGCGTATGTCGTCTATCTTGTTTGTAAAGTAGTCGACAAAGTGGCTCGGCAAAAGGGTGGAAGGAGGAGGGGGACAGGGGGGATCAAGGAGGTTGGAAAAGATAGAGAAGAGTTTTTTGGGGTTAGAGAAGGAAGACTGCATTTTGGTCAGGTAGAAAGAGCTTTTGGCTGCAGAGAGAGGCAGAGAAAGAAGAGAGAAGAGATTGATAGAAGAGCATGTCTTCCGCTTGATTCGATTTGCGCCATTCACTTTACGGCAGTTTGACCACTTTACAGCAGTATGATCACTTTACGGCAGTTATTTCGTTTTCGGGAGTTTGATAACTTTACAGCAGTTGGAACACTTTACGGCAGGTTGATCACTTTACGGCAGTTTGACCACTTTTTGGCAGTTACTTTGTTTTACGGGAGTTTGATCAGTTTACGGGAGTTTTATAACTTTACAGCAGTTGGAACACTTTACGGCAGTTATTTCACTTCACAGCAGTTTGATCACTTCACGGCAGTTACTTCGCTTCACAGCAGTTTGATCGTTTTACGACAGTTTGATCACTTTACGGCAGTTATTTCACTTTACGGCAGTTGGAACACTTTACGGCCGGTTTGCTCCTCCAGAAGTTGTTCTGGCCGTTCTGAAGACCGTCCCAAGAGATCTCCAGGTGCAGATCCCGTCACCAGTTTGACTCGAGGACCGTGAGGTGTTTAAAGTTCCTCCCTGATGAATGAGATCAGAGGAGAGCTGGAAACCAATCAGATCCACCAAAAGTCTCGCTCACTGCAGCTGACGAGCTGGAAACGGACCAAATGTGACTTGAAGCCGTGAAACGAGCACGAAGACCGGGAACAATCGTGAAGCGGCACCAACCTGATGTGTGTAGCTCATGTTCTCCTAAACGAGAAACGATGTCCTCATACGCTGCTGTCAACGTGTCCAACAGCCCAAACGCCTCGTCGACGACCTCGTCCACGTGCTGCTTCACCAACGGCCTCAGCATTTCTCCTGGAGACAACTGTGTGTCACTTATTTAACAGTCTCAGAAATGAATAAGAAGCTAGAAAAATGTCTTATTTCAGAAACAGAGTGGAAACATTAACAAAATAAGCAATTAATATCAGGCTAAATAAATGTGAATTTGCAGGAGCTTGAACACAACAGTCCCTTCAATAAGTCAGTTTTATATTCGCAGTAGTACAGTAACAAGTACAATATGTACCTCTGAGGTAACGAGTACCTTTGTGATGTATCTACGTGAAACATCAGTTTTTCAAAATAAGATGTCGACAAATCATACACTAGCATATAAAAGTAAACAATGAACTGATTTTGTATCTTTATAGATCGTTTCTGAGATTTAGCTTAAATTATGCTTACATTAAAACATTTTTACTGTACCAAGGAAGAGTTTATAAAAATAAGTCAGACTTTTGTATGTGAAAAAAAGTCCTGTATATAGATTTCCCCAAGAGTTCCAGGAAATGAATAATGCAGATGTGTTCCATACATATCTGAAATCCCCTACAATAGCAATCAAACTATTTTAATGTCTCAATTAGGACATTTTTCAAAGTAAAAGTCCTAAATGTTTAAAGAAATCTGTAATTTCTTTAACGTTTGAGTTGCTTTATATATGTATTTCCTCATAGTCCTCGACAATAATGCTGCACAATAAATAGAATGCTTCAACCGACACCGTGATCGGTGATCGGTATTATCGGTGATCGGCAGATACTGATTTCAGTGATCGGCAGATACTGATTTCAGTGATCGGTGATCGGCACAAAAAACCTGATCGGTGCATCTCTACACACAATCACAACACATATTCATGTATTTCCTTCTCATTCATATGTGTTCTAGGAGTGAGCCCACGTTTGATGTCAGCTATAAGATATTCTGTGAAAGGATCATTGGCCAAAGGCTGCTTGTCAACCAAGAGGTGCTGAGAATGGGCCAGCTGAGGAAGGCCTTCATTGAACTGGTGAAAGCAAATGAAGGTCTTGATGCTTCAAACTACAGGGAACTGCAATGCATTTTTCTCTCACGTCTTATTATTTGTCATGTGCAAGTCCAGCTTTACACAACATGTGTGTGACAGGCCTGAGAAACTGTTTTTAATTCTTGCTGTTTGCACAAACATGTACCAGTGGGCAACAAGGAGAAGTGTGTGTGTGCGTGCGTGATGTTGTGTGCCTTTCTTGGGCATCTTTGGTGTTAAATGTGCTGTATGGCAGATAGGTTCTAGCCTGTAATGTCTTGTACCACCTGCACCACTCTCTGCTTTTCATGATACTCCTGTGACTCTTAATTGTCACTGTTTTGTTGTGTTGCAGACAGGATATGTTGAAGCAGAGGCTGGCTCGTGATTTCCCCCAGCTGGTGTTTCACATCCCCAGCAAGCGCAACATCTGGGAGCTGGTTTTTGCAGAGACCCTGTCAACCGGTACACTCGTGGACATGCTACCTTACCCATCAGGTGCAGAAACCACACAGTCTAGTGAGTTGAGCCAGACAGACAGCGAGACTGAAAAAGGGACAACAGAGTGCCAAACAACACAAGAGGATGCAAGGACACTATATACAGCAGCGTTGTTCTTAAAAAGACATCTTAGTGACACTCCTGGCATGTCATGCCCATGGCCTCCAACCTCTGAAAATTTGAATGTCACTGAAGCACAAACTGTTGTTCCCCTTGCGCGATACAATCAAGTAAACTGGACTATAGGCGCCTCTGAGGAGCCAACACTGGATCATTTTGTCGACATTACTGATGACTTGCACTTGAAAGTGTTGTCTGTTTGTCAAGACATTGTGTACCTTGCTTCCAAGGGCCGTAAGCAGACACCTAAGTCCTTGACTTTAGGTTTGACTGTTCGACATTTAACAGGATCATCACGCATTGTGTCACTGCTTAACAAACTGGGACATTGTGCATCATGGGACACAGTTTTGAGTCTAGACACTAGCCTTGCCCAACTGAGACTAGAAGAAGGCAGACAAAATACCAAAGGGATTCTCAAAGAGGGCACCCACAACACTTGTGTGGGATAACATTGACTTTGGGGAGGAGACTCCATCAGGTCGTGGAACTACTCACCATACCAATGGAATCATGCTCCAGAGTTTGACCATCGAGCCTATGTCCACAGCAATCAGACAGCCACTAAGGAAGAGAGTTTCCTCATTCAAAGCCCCCCCCCCCCAAAATGCCTATAGAACCGTACCATCAGTCCAAAAGGCAAGGGCCACAGAACTTGCGTCAACAAGTGCAGGCAGCAACATGCAGAATGGACACCCACTTTGCTGCACAAACTGAATTGGCATATGCAGGGCTCCAGACTAACTTTTTTTACTAGGAGCACAGTGGCCCCTAACTTAAAATTTTAGGGGCGCAAGTAGAAAATTTAGGGGCGCACACAGGGTTTTTCCTGGGTCAAAATGGGTCTTCGGTGCTCCCCAGGTCGAGCTATTGAGTGAGTGATCAGCAGGTGGCCGATCTGTCCATTCATGCACCTCACAGTTGTGTATTGATCAGACAAGAAGACACGCTTATCAACTTCAGTGTTTCCCCTACCATTATAACAGGGTGAAATCTCCACCCGCCACTCTGTAATTTTTCGCTCGTGACGACACAGCGCGCGGCGCGCCGATCGAAGTTCCTTCGTGGTCCTCAGTCCTCTGCCGCCCCGCCGTGCGCTGGAGAGCTCCCCGACACCGTTGCGCGCATCGGGACGGAGCTAGCTCGCATGCTGAAAAAGTGTGAGCACCCCTGATCTAGGGTTTGATGATGTTATGATTAGAGATGCACCGATCAGGTTTTTGGTGCCGATCACCGATCACTGAAATCAGTACCTGCCGATCACCGATAATACCGATCACGGTGTTGATTGAAGCATTCTATTTATTGTGTAGCATTATTGCCTAGGACTATGAGGAAATACATATATAAAGCAACTCAAACATTAAAGAAATTACCGATTTCTTTAAACATTTAGGACTTTTACTTTGAAAAATGTCCTAATTGATACATTAAAATTGTTTGATTGCTATTGTAGGGGATTTCAGATATGTATGGAACACATCTGCATCATTCATTTCCTGGAACTCTTGGGGAGATCTATATACAGGACTTTTCTTAACATACAAAAGACTGACTATTTTTATAAACTCTTCCTTGGTACAGTAAACATGTTTTAATGTCAGCATAATTTAAGCTAAATCTCAGAAATGATCTATAAAGATACAAAATCAGTTCATTGTTTACTTTTATATGTTCGTGTATGATTTGTCGACATCTTATTTTGATAAACTGATGTTGTTTCACGTGGTTCTTTCCGCTAACTTTGCAAAACCGGATGTTGTCACTTAAATCCTTCCGCTAACTTTATCAAAATCCTCGCGCGCTCCCGATCGAATGCTTTTACCGTGAGCATCAGTCTGTAGGGGCTCAGACATGTGAGAGTCGGCTGAGTTGACCCAGAGATTCAACTCGGGGGACGGGGACGCCGCTCGGTGCGTGAGGATCCCCTCGTGGACCTCTCACTCTGCGGCCCTCGCCCTCGTTGTGTCTCCGCTGCGGTGCGCCTCTTTTCACACATTAGCCCCCCCCCCCCGCTAATTTACTCGTCGCGCATGCGCGAGTTGCTGAAAAATTTACTCGCACTGCGTCTAATTTTAGGCACAAAATGCGACCATTTGGTCGCAGTCTGGAGCCCTGATATGTTTTTGTGAAGTCCACAGATACGGATAGATGTGCAATCCCAAGCTGGACAGGTTTCCATACACTGCTTCAAGCTGAAAATACTCTGCAGAAGTCAGCATTGTATTATCTTCCTGTACTTCCTCCTGAGGTAGGAAGTACAGTCTTTGCCTTGATTTCTTCAGTGTGTGCTGGGTGTTCACAGTCCATGTTAGATCGTCAGTAAGGTGTATTCCCAGGTATGTCAAACATGATCGTATATTTGCCTCATTGTTCATATTGGACGCGGCTATGTATACAGCACTATTTAGAATCCATTTAGCCCACTTTTAAGGGTGTTTTCGTCTTTATCGCCAACGTTGAATCCAACCACGGGAGCCGCCATCTTGCCATTCTGTTGACAAAAAGCAGCTACCTCATTGGTGAAGACCGATCACGTGTCGAACCGTGCCACCACTGGCGACCAAGATCCGATGACGCTCTGGAGAAACTAGTTCGGCATAAAACATAGTCGCATCGAGAATCGAAGGCAAATTCAGCGACGGACTTTTTTGTTGTTGTAATTTAGCACAACTCGTTCTTTTTTATGAGCTAACGATTGTGTAGATGCGCGACTGTGGAGCGGGTTGAAACGAAAACAGTGTTCACCTTACGGCCTATCAGTACATGATGTGAATACTTCCTCCAGAACTAGTTCCATCAGTTTAAAGTGATAAAGAAACAAAGAGAACCAACCTGCTCGCTGTAACTTCTGGGTTGAAAATGGCGTCCAGTAGTTTCCGTTGGCGCTCGCGCTCCTCTATTAAACTACAACGTTCCTCCTCGGACTTCGACGTTTCACGTGTTCACGAACTCACGGAAAACCGTTGACTCCACTCGGGTCCGTCCACTTCCAGCTCGCGCTGCTGTTTCGCCTCTTCTGTTCCTCTCGAGCTTCCGTAGCCCGGTCTTCTTCTTTCTTCTTCTTCTTATTTTTGTTTTTAGGCGGCTGGCATCCAAACTGGTGCATTACCGCCACCTACTGCCTTTCTTTGCGAACTAGAAATAGCAAGCCCTTTATCCCCTCAAAAAGAAAAGAAAAGAAAATTAAATTAAAATAAACTAAACTAAGAAGGGAGCCCTGTCAACTTCAGTGCCCTAAATTCTTCTATTCAACCCTGTCTCCTTCAAATACTGCAGCACCCTTCCTGCCCCCAAGGATAATGCATCCCTCAATTGCACCCCTCCTACTGCCAGCCTCCTCTTCAACCTGCCTCGCTCGTTTCCAAATTTCTGGCAATGCCACATGATATGATCCACCGTTTCTGCTGTCTTACAGGACTCGCACAGTCCAGTTGGGTGTTTTTTAATTAAGTGCATTGTATTGTTTAGCTTTGTATGTCCAATCCTGAGTCTACTCAATATGTTTTCTTCTCTAGTGCTAAATATTGTTGTCTTTCGATCCATCCGTGAATGCCGGAGTAAATGATTTATATGTCGTCTTTAGCCTATCCGCCACCATTCCTGCAATATTGTCAATGTTTTTAAGTGCTTGGGTTTTGTTCAGAGTGAGAAAAAATTGATCAACTAATACTGAGGAAAATAACCAAGGAGGTGTTACCGATAGCGACACGGTAGCAGTGGATTTGATCTGATTCAACCCCATCTCCCTTGCAAATTGTCCACTACTCCACGCAAAGCAGCCCCGTTTGTCCCTTTGGCTTTCCCAACACGGCATGAGCCCCTTTGTGGTCGGGTGCTTGTCCACGGAATGCCCTTCAGATTGGCCCAATAGCTCAACATTAATTGTTTACGTCTCAAATGCAGCGGCATCTCACCCACCTCCACCTGGAGAGCAGACACAGGACTTGTTCTCAAAGCCCCACAACAAAGTCTCAGAGCCTGAGATTGCACCACATCCAACTTTTTTAGTGAAGTTTTTGCCGCAGTTCCAAACGCTATACACCCATAATCAAAAACTGATCTCATCAGCGCAATATAAATATTCTTCATTGCAGGCCTGCTGGCTCCCCATTCCGACCCGGTTAGACACCTCATCACATTTAAAATAGTTTTACATTTCCTAACTATCACCTGAATCTGCTCATTCCATGTTAGCTTATCATCGAACCACACCCCTAGAAACCTAAAAACCTTCACTTGTTCAATAATTTGCCCATATAGCTTTAGCTGAGTAACCACTCCTCTCTTCCTAGTAAAGCAGATTGTTTTAGTTTTCCCCACAGAAAACTTGAATCCCCATGCAGAAGACCATCTTTCTACTTCATTCACGGCCTCTTGTACCTTCCCTTTAATATGGTTTATGTTGTTCCCCCTCTTCCACAACGCTCCATCATCTGCGAATAGGGATCGTCCAATATCACTCTGAACTCGAAGGAACACCTCATTTATCATGATGGAGAACAGTATTGGACTGATTACACTACCCTGAGGTGTACCATTCTCCACCGGGTATCTTCTCGATAGTGCTGTCCCAATTCTGACTTGGATAACTCTGTCAAGTAAAAAGTCTTTAATCCAATTGTATACTCTGCCCCCTATTCCCATAATATTCAACTTAATCATCAACCCTTCCTTCCAAACCATGTCATATGCCTTTTCCACATCAAAAAACACCGCCATCACTGACTCCTTGTTTACCTGGGCTTTTTTGATTTCTGTCTCTAAACAAATAATTGGGTCCATAGTTCCTCTACCTTTCCGAAATCCACTTTGATGAGGTGTTATCATTCCCCTGGTCTCCATATAATAGCTTAATCTCTCGGTTATCATTCTCTCCATAATTTTACCGACATGAGAGGTTAGTGCTATTGGTCTATAATTTGTTGGATTTGCTGAATCTTTGCCCGGTTTCCTGATTGGAATAATCACAGCTTCTTTCCACGATCTAGGAAGTCTCCCCATTTCCCAAATTTTATTATAAAATGATACCAATTTCGTCATTGCTAACCTACCCAAATGCTTCAGCATTATTTAATATATTTCATCCTTCCCTGGTGATGTCAATCCGGCTCTTTCTATCCCCCTTTTAACCTCTTCCAAAGTAAATGGGGCATCCATTGAACTATTAGTATTGTCTCTTCTTTCCAGAGCACCAGGATGAGCCGACCGTGTCCTTTCCCTCCCTAATTTACCCTCTCCTGTAAGGTTGGCAGAGCTGTGGATTTCTGTTAACGCTTTTGCCATCATCTCTGCCCTCTCCCCATCTGTCGCTGCCGTTTCCTCCCCTTTCTTCAGTACTGGATACTGCCATACTTTTCTGATTCCTCTCATGCTTCTGATCATCCCCCAAATCTCTCCCACAGGTGTTGATCTCCCAATTCTACGACAGTAATTCCTCCAGCTTTCCCTTTTTGCTTTCCGAATGGTTCCCTGTACTCTTGCCTGCGCTTGTTTGTACTGGATCAGATTCTGGAAGTTATGTGTTCTTTTTAATAGCTTAAGAGCTTTGTTTCTTTCTTTCACTACTCCCACATTCCTCTGTCCACCAGGGGACCCCCTTTCTTTTCATCCTTCCTTTACTTTTAGCTATTGCTTGTTTTGCTGCTTCCAGTATTGTAAATGTCATTTTTATATCAACCTCGTCGACATCTTCATTTAAGTCTATTTTATCCATTTCTTGCTCGCATATATATTTGAAAAGTTCCCATTTTGCCCTATTAAACACCCACTTACCTATCAACTCTCCCTGTTCCTTACTCCTTTGTAATGCTATTTTACACTTTATTGGAAAATGATGACTGCCCACTGACGTTTCCTCTTCTACCTCCCACTCGCATATCCCTGCTAAACTCCTCGATACAATGGTTAAGTCTAGCGCCGACATGTTCCCTGTGTGCACATCTAGTCCCTCTGCCATCGTTTAAACAAACCAAATTGTGTTCCTCTAGTAATTCTTCCATTACCTCCCCATTGAGATCTGTTCTTGCTCCACCCCATAATGTACTATGTGCATTAAAATCTCCACATACCACCACCTTGTTGCCACCTATCCTTTCAATTTGTGCCAATCTATTCACCTCTAATTTTTTACAGGGATTATAAAAATGTACAACTATGACCTCTCCTTCCCTTGCCCAGATCTCCACAGTTACATATTCGAGCTCGGTCCCTATCTTCACCTCTCTAAATGTGACGTCTTCACTAATAAATGTGTCACATCCTCCTCCCTGACCACCCTCCCTATCACACCTAACACACGCATATCCAGCTAGTCTGAAGTCCACATTTGGTTTTAACCATGTTTCCTGTATGCATATGACATCTGGCTTACGAGGCATATCCCCAACATATTTTTTTAATTCTTGTCCATTTGCCAACAAACTCCGAGCATTCCATTGTAGAATTAACATGATTTTTAATCCTGTGAGCATGATTCTTTGGTTAACTGCACCTGTTTCCTAAGCTCTTCCTGTACCGCCATCCCAGTTATTCTGTGAATATTTAAGTATCTTGCTGCACTTTTTACTATTATTTCAATTTTCTCAGATCTCCCTTTTGCCTGGAATGTGCAGTTAACCACTTCTGCCATAAAAAACACAAAGTTCTCCTTATTTACTGCCAGTACTAATGGCGCTGTGCCAACGGCTGCTTGTTTCAGTAGTGGCGTTTTGCTTTTATTTTATTGTCTTTTTTTGCACTTTTCCTCTCTTTTTCTTTTTCTTTTCTTTCACGTTTGTCTTAGTTACGGTCGGACACTGGACCATAACTACTTTTTTCGATTATTCTACTGTGGCTTTTGTTCACTTTGTCGTGAGTATCGGAGAGCCACAGCAAAACAATGACGGGGACCGTCGTCTACTCGCGTGCTCAGCTGATCGCGCTGTGCAGGCCGAAGCTTCTGCCTGGAGAAAGACCTGTGATCCCGCTGGAGCTACGGAGAAGGGCTCGCGGTTGCAGATCGGGTGTCAAGCGGAGGGCTAAAACGAGGAGATACAAACCCTCGGTACCGTCGATCATAACGGGGAACGTGAGGTCTTTGGCGAATAAGACGGATGAGCTCGGCGCGCTGGTAATGACCGAGAGGGTCTTCCGTGAGAGCAGTCTCTTGTGTTTCACTGAGACGTGGCTGCACGCGGACTATCCGGATCACAGCGCGTCTTTGCCCGGCTTCAGGACTGTTCGGGCTGACAGAGACGCCACAGAGCGGTAAGAAGAGGGGGCGGATCGCTGTTTATGTGAATGAACGGTGGTGCCACCCGGACCATGTGCGTGAAGGAGCTCTGTAGCCCGAACATTGAACTGTTGGCCGTGGGGATGCGCCCGTACTATTTGCCGAGAGAGTTCACGTCCGCCATTGTGGTTGTCGTGTACGTGCCGCCATCAGCTGACGCTGAGGAAGCTGTGGACACCATCCACTCCACTGTGTCTGCTCTGCTGAATCATCAGCCTGGAGCATTCATGGCCATCACTGGTGACTTTAACCACACCACATTGGATAAAGCTCTGCCAACCTTCCATCAATACATAGACTGCCCAACAAGGAACAATAAAACTCTGGACTTGCTGTATGCTAATACTAAGGATGCATACAGCGCCACTGCCCTTCCCGCCTCGGCAGGTCTGATCATGACCTGGTCCGCTGACACCCAGGTATGTTCCTCTGGTGAAGAGGCTGCCGGTGACCACCAGGACTGTGAGGAGGTGGTCTCTGGAGGCTAACGACGCCTACAGGACTGCTTCGAGTCAACGGACTGGGATGTGTTGTGTGGACCGCACGGGAGGACATCAACAGTATGACCGACTGCATCACGGAATACATCAAGTTCTGTGAACACACCACCATCCCATCACGGACTGTGCGCTGCTTCCCCAACAACAAGCCCTGTATCACCAGGGACCTGAAGGCGCTTCTTAACATGAAGAAAGCTGCTTTCAGGTCTGGAGACAGGGATGAGCTGAGGAAAGCCCAGCGCAACCTAAAGGTGAAGCTCAGGAGGCAAGGACTCCTACAGGAGGAAGCTGGAGGCCAAACTCCAGCTGAACAACACAAGGAGGTGTGGTCTGGCATGAAGCAGATAACTGGCTTCAAGGTGGGAGGAGACAGCCAGGGGCTCCTGGAGAGGGCCAACGAGCTGAACTGTTTTTTCAATAGGTTCAGTTCACAGCCCTCTCCTGTCTCCTCCACACATCACACCTCCCCCTCTGTCCCCCCTGCTGAGCTGCACATCCACCGAGCCCTCAATAACAATGGGCTCCTCCACCTCCCCTCTCTCTGTGACGACTGACCAGGTGAGAAGACAGCTGGAGAAACTACACCAGCGCAGAGCTGAAGGTCCTGATGGCATCAGCCCCAGGGTCCAAAGGTCCTGCGCCACCCAGCTGTCTAGCGTGCTGCAGCGCCTCCTCAACCTCAGCCTGAGGCTGGGGAAGTCCCGTGCTGTGGAAGACGCGTGCCTGGTCCCTGTCCCAAAGAAGTCAACACCATCTGGCCTCAACGACTACCGACCGTCGCCTCACCTCCCATGTGATGAAGGTGCTGGAGAGGCTGGTCTTGGCCCACCTCCGGCCGCAGGTGAAATCGTCGCTGGACCCTCTGCAATTTGCTTACCAGCCTCATGTGGGAGTGGACGACGCCATCATCTACCTGCTGCAACGAGCTCAGTCGCACCTGGATGGAACCGGTGTCTCTGTGAGAGTCACTTTTGACTTCTCCAGTGCATTTAACACCATCCAGCCACTGCTGCTGAGTGAGAAGCTGCGGTGGCCGTGGACGCGTCCACCATCTCCTGGATCACTGACTACCTCACAGGCAGACCACAGTTTGTCAGAATGGGGCGTGTGCTGTCTGGAACGGTGGTCAGTGATGTTGGAGCCCCACAAGGAACTGTTCTGTCTCCCTTCCTCTTCACCCTGTACACCAGTGACTTCCAGTACAACACGGAGTCATGCCATCTGCAGAAGTACTCTGATGATTCTGCAGTGGTCGGGTGTATTAGGGATGGACGGGAGGAGGAGTACAGGGCAGTGGTGAGCGACTTTGTAAAGTGGGCCGATGAGAACCACCTGCGGCTGAACGTGGCCAAGACCAGAGAGATGGTGGTGGACTTCAGGAGGAAGGCGACAGCTCCTACACCTCTGAGTGTCCTGGGAGTGGACGTGGACATGGTGGAGGAGTACAAGTACCAGTGCGTCTCCATCGACATCCGACTGAACTGGAAGGCCAACATCAACGCTGTGTACAAGAAGGGATGAGTCGACTCTTTTCCTGAGAAAGCTTGATCCTTCAACGTGTGCAGCAAGATGCTGGAGTTATTCTACCAGTCGGTTGTGGCCAGTGTGCTGCACTTTGCCATTGTCTGCTGGGGAGCAGCATCGAGCGGTGACACCAGCCGTCTCAACAAACTGGTTAGGAAGGCTGGCTCCATCATCGGCTGCCAGCTGGAGCACCTGGAACAGGTGGTGGAGGAGGACGTTGAAGAAACTGGTGTCCATATTGGACAACCCGGACCACCCTCTCCACCACCTCCTACAGGGACAGAGGAGTACTTTCTCCAAACGTCTCCTCATGCTCCGCTGCCACAAGGACAGATACAGGAGAACATTCCTGCCGACGGCTATGAGGCTCTACAACAGTTCACCTCTTGCCAGATCACCCTAACCCTTCTTATATTTGTGTTTTTTATTTTTATTTTTATTCTTGTGTGTTGCTGCTACTGGCTCGACAAATTTCCCCTTGGGGATTAATAAAGTATATATCTATCTATCTATCTATCTATTATATTCTCATCTTCCCTTTGACTCTTAGTCGATAGTTGCTCACTTGGCTGTTGAGCCGGTTCCTTCCTTCTTACATCTCCCCCCCCCTCTTTCCCCCTCACTTTCTCTCTGAGCCCTCTTTGCTGCTTCTGCATATGATATATTCATTTTCACTTTCAGCTGCTGCACTACCACTGCCTTCTTTCTCACTTCACAGCCACCATAGGCCACACTGTGTGCACCTCCGCAATTTGCACATTTGAGCTCTGTCCCAGCCTCACATTTCCCGTAGTCATGTTCCCCTCCACATTTTCCACATCTTTGCTTCCCTTTACACGCTGCCGCAATATGGCCATACTTTTGGCATTTGAAACACCTCAAAGGTGGTGGGACATACGCTCTTACTCTATACCTTAGATACCCCACAGTAACTGAATCAGGCAACACCCTTTCTTCAAAATCTAGCAGCACTGACAAACTGTCCACCCTTTCTCCACCTCGTCTTGCCTGCAGACGTTTAATCCCTATAACTTTACCCCCTTTAATACTTGCTCTCAGTTCCTCCACATTCTCTTCCACTGGGATACCGTATATCACGCCTCTAACAAAGGGCCCATCATTCAGCTTCTTCACGCTCTCAACCACTATATTGCACACTTTTTTCAGCTTCATTGCTTTCCCTCTCTGCCCCTCGTCCTTGCACTGGATCAACAATCCGCCATCAGCCAGCACCTTCGCCATCACAATCTCGCCAACTTTCTCCTTCAACCCGCGAGTCAGCGCCACCGGGCTTATTTTCCGAATGTCATTTCCGTCCTTGAATCTCACAATTATCTTGAACCCCTCCTTCTCTGCAATCTTCTCCCTCATCCTCCTGCTTTTCTCTCTCCCGTCCCCACTACTACCAGATCTACTGCTACGACTCCTGGCTCGTTTCTTATTCCCCATCACTTCAGTCCAGCTATTATGATCCATATCCTCACTCCCACCCTCTCCATCACTATCGCCTCCCATCCTTAGTCCAGTCACAGGTCAGTGTATGTACACTCCGCTGAAACTAATCCTCCAAACTTTCTGTCATTTGTCACACTTCCACGCCAGCTACTCCTGCGATCGACTGCTCCTTGCTCCTCCCAACTGACTCCCAGCTCCTGCATCAGAGCATCCCCACAGGTGCTCCTAATAAGCAACACTGATTGCTGCTGCTGCTGCACTCTGGGAAATGTAGTCTCACACAACTAGGCCCTCAGATTCAGCTCAACAATTTCTGTTTTGTCTGTGTGACCATGTGTGTGTGCTTGTGTGTGTGTGTGTGTGTGTGTGTAGGACAGAGATAGTGTGAGAGAAGAAAGGAGGACGTGTGTGAAAGGAAGAGAAAGAGAGGAGAGGGAAAAGAAGAGCGGGTGAGTAAAGGAGAGAGATGAGACGGAAATGATTAAAGGAAGTCCTCCTGAGAGGTCCGTGGGCTACGCAGTCAAACCAGGGGGGTCGATGTAGTCCAGCACGCGGGGGACTTAACGGTCCCTCGCATGCTCTTTATGGCACTTTGTAATGAAGCTGATGTTACCATGGAGACAAAGCATCCCAGCCAGTAAGAATGCGGCCTTCGTTTTTCCTTTTTTTAAGGAAATGTGTGAGATGCCAGCAGAAGCCCACGTGACTGTAAACCGCCCGGCGTGCATCGCGGTAAACACACGGCGAACACGGAGTCCAGGCAGAGCGTTTAGTGTGAGTCACATGACCCACGAAGGGAGAGCAGGGAGCAACGGAGAGCAGGGAGCAACGGAGAGCAGGGAGCAACGGAGAGCAGGGAGCAACGGAGAGCAGGGACGTGAAGCCAAAGGGACAGAAGAGAGAGGGGGAGGAGAGGGAAGTGTGTGTGTGTGTGTGTGTGGGGGGGGGGGGGGTAGCTGCTGGCTAATACTCAGAATGACAGAACTAAGATTAGAGAGAACAAACCAACCAAGTGATTGTTGAGAAAGAGTTTTGGTCCCGCTACGAGCGACACGTCATGTTAGTTAGAGACGGAGAGCAGACAGCAACCAGAGGGGAACACACACACACACACACACACACACACACACACACATACACATACACACATAGTAACCAATATCTAACACACACACCCACACACACACACACACACACACACACACAGTAACCAATATCTAACACACACACACATACACACACACATATACACATACATACACATACACACATTCACATACACACCCACAGTAACCAATATCTAACACACACACACACACACATACATACACACACCTACACACACACATACACAGACACAGCCTCAGTGAGTTGATTTAAATCTTCTTCTCTCTGCATGCGTTGATGTAAATTCCTTGGAAGTGTTTTACATGATAATCCATTTTTCCAGTTGACCGTGACTGTGAATGTGGACTTTTACATATTCTTTGGTTGACATGTGTTCATCCCTGGACGAGACTAAAGGGGACGCAACACATGTGTGGCCTCGTCTGGATTTTCCTTTGAGAAACATACAAAAGAAGTAAAGGTTTAAGACTTTTGACTTGCAGGACTTTATTTTAAATCCAAGAATTTAAAGAGTTGATTCATGCTGCAAAGATCAGATGTTGTGTTTTGCATCCCACTTTAATGTTTCAGTAGAAATGTGTGGCCTTCAACAAGGAATCAGAAACAAAGCATGAGAACACCCAATGGAGTTAAAGGTGTTAGTGACTCCTGTGAGTGACGATGTTTACTGGGACCAGGAGCTTCTTGTTTCAGATAACAAGGCTGCACCCACTACACCTCCAGGGGGAAGCTTTTGATATGTGTGACGGTGATGCTCAACTTTGTCTCATTTTGACCCTTTCTCCAGAGTTCAGTGGATCGAGTGGTGATGCCAGGTTGACGGTTCACGTAGCCCGCCTTCAGCTGCAGGCCAGGAGCAAGCAAATGGCCTGATTTCCTGATGATGGCCTGTTAAGGCGTCGCCGGGCCAGTAATGTCTCAGAAGATAGGGATTGGAGTGAGAGTTACCAGGTTGTGGAGCCTACATCCTATCAATCTCCAATACTATCTTTAGCTCATGACCATCCATGGTAGGACACATGGGATCACCAGAATCTATGAAAGAGTGCTCCGACATTTCTTTTGGCCAGCTATCAACGCTCCTCTTTGCCCTTTTCCGGCAGTGGGTGAGCCGTTTGAAAGGATTGTTGTTGATTGTGTTGGGCTATTGCAAAAGACTGAAGCTGGGAATAAGTTTCTACTAACGGTCATGTGTGCTTTCTATTGGTTCCCAGAGGCCATCCCGCTACGAAGGATCACGGCTCCAACTCATGCTGGGTCTGCCAAGAGTAGTTAAAACAGATCAAGGCACCAACTTCAAATCCAAAGCCTTTGCCCAAAGACTTAGAACATTAGACATTAACCATGTAACACTTAAAAATGGATGGTCATGACACATGGCACCGAGGTTTTTTAGTGTTACATCAATTTCAAGCTTTGTATTTCAGTGAAATGTATGGCCAGTGTGTGTGTGTGTTGGGTGCTCACGCACGCTCTTTAGTTTTCAGGGTGGGGGGCTGTCAGTGTGTCTGTAGGGGACTGAGGCTGGTGGTGCGTATGTTAATGGCAGCTGTGTATGTTAATGCCTCTGACAAATACAGGATATTCGGCTCCATTTCATTTGGAATTGACTGTCTTATAAACACAGGGCTGGCCTAACAAACCCTGTAAAGGAACACGTTTTTTTATAAAATCACTTTTTATACATAATGACATTTATCCAGTTTGTGTGATGACATTTGTCAACTCCAGCTGATCGTGACACCCCAGTCCTCATTTGCATCCAGTCAGCAGCCCTTTCCCCCCCTGTCAGTTCAGCTCACACCTAATCTTATACAAATGCATGAAGACTGTTTTTTCATTGTTTTTATCTACGGCTATTGGAGCCATCTTTATAGACCTATGATGAGAGTTATTATAGGCTTTAACAAGATCCTGAATCACATCCAGATATCTGCGTGAGTTAAAAGACGTTAAATATCTCCACATGCGGGTTTTAAATGTTCTGTTAAACCGCTCCACTATACTAGCCTTAGTCTCGTTTGATGTTGAAAAATGGGTGATTTTATACTGATCCATGAGTTGATGACATTTTTTATTATAAATTTCTGTGCCCTCATCTGTCTGAAGTTTCACAGGGATACGACCTTCGTCCAAAATGTCTTTAAAGGCATTCGTCACAGAGTTGGCTGATTTGTTAGAAAGGCATCTCACCCACGCATATTTAGAAAAGACATCGATACACATTCACAGGTATCTCAAGTTATCGTTTTCCTCCGAATATTCTGTCATATCTACAAGATCGGCCTGAAACTGTTTGTTGATGCCCCCCACCAACACCCTGTTCCTTGGGAAATGTATTACAGCATTGGTATGGAGGGTGTAAACATCTTGCTCTAATAAAAAGGTATTGACGCTGGATAATTGAGGCATAACACCAGTTTGTTCTCTGACTGCATTACGGAGCTTTGCCACGCTGCCTAGGCCACCGGGATGAGCGGGATCATAATAAATCTTCTGTACTGTCCTCTCCATGATAAAGTCGTGGTATAAATGATAGCCAATGTTGCATCTGGCTGGGATGACTGGTCTGACAGCCATAACAGATTTCCACATTGTAACGGTGCAGAGCAGTGTTCAACAGGTGTAGAACCCCTGTTTTAACACACTCCTGGAAGCTTGGGGGTGCTCTTTTTGGCACAGATGGAACATTAATGTCAATCCCTTGTGTATTTGTTGAGGGCAACCTCGGATCAGATGGACGGTGTACCCCGGCGAAATCAAACTCACTATCTTCATCATCAGCAGAGTCATCATAGATTGGTGGACTGTCCGTTGCCTGAAAGACCCATGCGGTATTGGCATTGGTGTTTTTAGCGTCTGAAAATCAGAATTAAAAAACATTTTATATTTACAGTTGTGTATCAAATTATACATGTCAACATATATATATATATACAAACTTATAACATACCTGGCTTTTCCCCTCTTAGAAGACCGGGGTTTGTCGACTTTATCAGTGCCGCATGACAGCAGATATACCAATTTGGACGCCAAGTGGTGGATCGTCGTAAGCAAGGCTTTTTCTAATAGATCCGTAAGTTTCATAGCAGCTGTCTCCCCTGATCGCTTCGTCAACCTGACTCAACAGACCTTGCACGGCCTGCCAATCACACCATTGGACAAAGTATGCTGTCGGAAACCACTCGTTATACTCTCTACGTCCGATCGGGGACGACTGCTGTCCATCCCATGACCCCCCTCTACACACACGCATGTGCTCACGGTTTATACAGCTATTTACAAAAAGAAATCGTACGGGCGACCTTGGGGGTTCGCCAACATCTACATGGTATATTTGAGCTCCTGATTCACTGTACCAATGGGCGGTGGTCACACACCCTTGCACATGACCCGGATCAAACAAGCTGGCGACAACTGAAGGAAACTGCAGCCAATCACTAACAGACAGGACCATACTCATCTCGTAGTCAGATGACCTGGTACGTCCTATATTCTTACTCACGAGCCCCACTGAACCATTATCATAGCTAACCTGGTAAACATACCCGTATCCACCCACGTGCTCAACCGATATGCCTGGGGCCGGCTCTGATGTACGACGTATAGGTATGGAAGTATCCACCACGGTGTACACATCTGTAGCTACAACGGCAGGCATAGCTGTATCATTATTAGGACTAAAGGACACCGACGTACCTTTAGAACAATCGGTGATGTTGGTGTCATCCATAGTGGTAGATTGTCTCTCTCTCTCTCGAAAAAAAAGAATCCTTGACGGCAGCAATCGAACACTTCAGCACCAGCAAGTGTGACAAGCTTTTGATGAATGACCAGAAACCCACAAGCCCTATATATATATATATATAGGGCTTGTGGGTATATACACCCCCTCTAAATACGCCTATCTATGATAATTGGAATTAGACCTATCACAGCAACGCACATGCTCGTCAACTGTTACACGCTAAATCTCATGACCTCCATAACTAAGTTTTTTGAAAAATATATATTTTTTTAGTATATAGCCCCCACAGTACGTGCACGCGCATCTGTGGGGGTTATATACTACTTACCTACATTTGTGCAAACACATCGCTATTTGAAACATATCTAGAAACACTAGGTTTAGTGGTCGCTGCTCCCTCTGTCTTTGTTTTGGTAAAGCATTGTTAGAGGAGCATGGGACACCATTTTGTTTTCTCTCCAGAGGGAGGTACCCAGGCCTCATGTTGTTGAGTTGATTCACATTGGTTTGGCCCTTCCACAGTTATCCCAACCTCTCCCCCTTTTTGTTTCCATAACCCTGAGTGACAACACATTTTGTGAAATGTTACTCCTACTTTTGACTCTTTACATATTCTTTGGTTGTCATGTGTTCGTCCCTCTTTATCCCCTCGACGAGACAAAAGGGGACATAACTGTCACGGGGAGTGTAACGGGGTGAGGCTCAGGCGCAGAGAGACAGGCTGGACGAAATATAAATAACAAAAAGCACTCTTTAATGAGGCAAAACAGTTGCAAAATAAACAAGGGCCAAAAGGGGCAGGCAGAGGATCATCGGTCAGGGCAGGCAGGCAGGCAGGCAGGCAGGCAGGCTCGAAGCAGGCAGGATCAGGAACACGGACAGGACGACAGGAAAAGGACACGGAACCATAGACGACAATCCGACAGCAGACAAGGGAAATACTGACACAATATATAAGGGGGGAAACAGGTGTGCGACATCAGACTAACGAGACAAGAGTGGCTGAGGGCAGGTGCAGGAAATTAAACAATTAAGACAGAGAAGACAGGAGACATGGAACACAGGAGAAACGGAATACGGTGTTACAGTACCCCCTTCTTAAGAGACGGATACCAGACGTCCCAAAGGATCAACACGGGTGGGTGGAGGGGAGCCGGCGGAGGGACCAAGGGCATGGCAGAAGCAGTCTGGGGGGTGGGCCGGCTGGCGATCACCAGGCGAAAGGCACGCCGGAGGGCGGGCCGGAGTACAGGGATGGGTAGCTGGGGTACCGGGCACAGGAGAGGCCGGGGTCTGGAGCCAGCTGGGATGGTGACGGGACACTGGGAACTGGAGCAGGATGAGATGGCGACGGGAGACTGGGAACCGGAAGCGGGCAAGGGGGGGGACTGCGACGGGACAGTCTAGAGTGGGGGAAACGGCGGGGCGGTGGAACACGAGGAGCCGGGACACAGCGAACTACCACCGGGCGGGAAGGGGACGGAATAGGAACAGGAGGGACTAGAGCCGGCTGGGGCAAAGACGGGACACGGAGAACTGGGGCCGGCCGGGACGGAGACGGGAGAGAGGGAACTAGAGCCGGCCGGGACGGGGAAGGGGCATGGAGAGGTCGGATCGGCCGGGACTGCAGCACGGCGGAGGCGGCAGTGGGAACCGGTAGCAACTGCGGCACCGAGGCGACAGCGGGAGCCGGCGGGACACAGGGAATGCCGGACAGGAACGCCGGCAGCTGCCAGGGGGCAGTGGAGAACGGCCGGGGCTCCGACTGGTTACGGGGAATGCCGGACAGGAACGCCGGCGGCTGCCAGGGGGCAGTGGAGAACGGCCGGGGCTCCGACAGGCACGGCGAGGGCTGCTGGGGCTTGGGCTGGCGGCGCCGACCCATTAGGCGACCGGGAACCGCAGCCGGCCCGCACCGGCTCGCTTGAGAGTAGCAGATCCCTCAGCTGTACGGTCAAAGAATTCTGTTGGTCGTGGAGCTCTTTGTACTTCCCAGAGATTAACCGCTCAATTCTTAAAAGACACTCCTCTTGCGTCTGGAGAGCTGAGCGCACACTGTCCTCTGCGGAGCCAATCATGGTCCGATTGTTCTGTCACGGGGAGTGTAACGGGGTGAGGCTCAGGCGCAGAGAGACAGGCTGGACGAAATATAAATAACAAAAAGCACTCTTTAATGAGGCAAAACAGTTGCAAAATAAACAAGGGCCAAAAGGGGCAGGCAGAGGATCATCGGTCAGGGCAGGCAGGCAGGCAGGCAGGCAGGATCAGGAACACGGACAGGACAACAGGAAAAGGACACGGAACCATAGACGACAATCGGACAGCAGACAAGGGAAAGACTGACACAATATATAGGGGGGAAACAGGTGTACGACATCAGACTAACGAGACAAGAGTGGCTGAGGGCAGGTGCAGGAAATTAAACAATTAAGACAGAGAAGACACAGGAGACAGGAGACATGGAACACAGGAGAAACGGAACACGGTGTTACAGTAACAGACCCCTTCTTCCCTTCCTCCCTTCATCCCTCAAGCCCCTTCCACTTCCTAAATCTAACCCCCTTCCATCTCTCTAAACCATTTGAAACCCATATGACTACTAGTCTGGTCTTTGTTAGTGAAATGATATTAAAGTTTGAAAGGCAAATGATTGTTGTAGAACTTTGCATGAGATGCGCATACATCGTGAACGTGCCTGACAGGACCAGAGAGGACCAGAGAGGAGACCAGAGAGGAGACCAGAGAGGACCAGAGAGGAGACCAGAGAGGACCAGAGAGGAGACCAGGATGGACAAACTTCTTCTGAGCGTCATCGTCATGTCAGGCAAGACTTTAATATGTTTTTTCTTTTACCATCTTCAACATTATTATAATACTGTTTAATAATTTCTCCTCTCACTTGCCTTCTTTCTTACTTCTTCTTTTTTTACATTCATGTAAATTATCATTTGCATGAGTCAAGTTATGAATGGGGGCTGCACGGTGGTGTAGTGGCTAGCACTGTCCCCTCACAGCAAGAGGGCCGTGGGTTCAATTCCCGGTCTTGGCGGTCCTTCTGTGTGGAGTTTGCATGTTCTCCCCGTGGCAGCGTGGGTTCCCTCCGGGTTCTCCGGCTTCCTCCCACAGTCCAAAGACATGCAGTCAGGTTAATTGATGTCTAAATTGCCCATAGGTGTGAATGTGAGAGTGAATGGTTGTATGTCTCTGTGTGAGCCCTGAGATGGACTGGCGGCCTGTCCAGGGTGTCCCCCGCCTTCGCCCTATGTCAGCTGGGATCGGCTCCAGCGCCCCCACGACCCTAATGAGGATGAAGCGGTATTGATAATGGATATATATGGATGGATGGAAGTTATGAATATTAAATATGATCAACATGCTGTTTTTCCATCAGGACTGTGTGCCGTCTCAGCAATTACTGTACGTCGCTACCATGTTGTTCATGAGCTGAAGACCATGACTGAAGCACAGCGTCACTGCAGAGAGAACTACAAGGACCTGGCCACCATACGAGACCTGGAGGACCTGGAGATCCTGAAGACCCTGAAGAGAACGATCAACTCAGTGAGTTTCATGACGCCAGTGACAGGTGGTCTGAACGTTTTACATTCACACAGGGAAAGTATATAGTTCAGTGGGACATCTATTTGAGGTATTTTACAGATTAAGATTTTAAGAAAAATTATGATTTAATCCAACATATTGCCGATCTGTACTGATATTTAGAGCATTAATATCTCATCAAACAAACATTGTCCATGTAAATATATATATATATATATATTAGGGCTGTCAATCGGTTAAAAAAAAGTAACTAATTAATCGCACATTTTGAAATTCATTAATCGCGATTAATGATTTTTTAAAAATTCTTCTTTTTAAAGACAAAACTTTACACAGAGCTGTGTTTTCAAAGAGGCTCCTACATATAAAGTGCCAGCGAGGTATTTAATATCGTGGATGATAAATTGTTTCTTCAGTGAAACATCCAGATGGGTAAAAAAAAGGTGCATTTGAGACCCCATTGGTCCTGTGATCTTCAACATAAACAGCAGAACCAGTGGCCTTGATAAACTGACTGACATTCAAATATGTCACGTTAACCTTCTGGAGGCTGGGCTCATTTTCTCCATTTTACAAAAAAATGTAAATTCACCTTTTAAAGGCGTTTGCATGTGACACATACCCACGTGTTATACATCAAACATTCCAGAACAATCTCAGCTATATACAATGAGGCTCAATTGTCCTTGCGCCGTGTTCTCTGGTTCTCTGACTGACAGGTTGCTAATGAGCCTCACCTGTGAGGTGGGAGGTCCTTTGTGATTTACTGAGTGTTCATTGGTTGTTTATTTCGCTAAATGTTGACAGACAAACGGATTGACAAATCATGGTGAAGGTTTCGTGTGACGAGTCCTTTCCGTGCTGCGTCACCCGACACGTCAGCCCTAATATACATATATATATATATATATATATATATATAGTGGAGTTATGTTGCCTTTGTTAGCGCTGTTAGCATCGTTAGCGGCTAGCCATTAGCTCAGCCGTCACCTTGTTGTGAGACACTTAGTCCATTATGAACAGAGTGATGACAGAAATAAAACCTGTTTCAATATTAATTTTACGACCTGAATACTGTTTCAAGACAAAAGATTTGTAATTCAGACTGATCGTCAGTATCAAGAATACATTGGGTACGGAACGTATTCAGACCTCTTTAAATGTTTCACTCTTTGTTTCATTGCAGCCATTTGCTAAAATCAAAGAAGTTCATTTTATTTCTCATTAATGTAACTCAGCACCCTAGCTTGAATTTTTGCAAAGTTATTAGACAATAAAAAGTCAATCTCCCATGGTCCTAAGTCTTCAGAGCCTTTGCTGTGACGCTCATATTGAACTCACATGCGGTCCATTTCTTCTGGTCCTCCTTGAGATGGTCTACTCCTTCATTGGAGTCTGATTGGACTTCGAGATGGGAGAACGTTCCACATTCAACTCACACTGCATTCCCAAGAAGACTCCTGCTGTACGAGCTCCAAAGGTTTCTACTCAACTCAAGCCTTAGGACCATGGGAGATTCACTTCTTCTTTGTTAATATATTTGCAAACATTTCTACATTTATGTTTTTCCTGTCAAGATGGTGCTGAGTTACATTAATGAGAAATAACATGAACTGTTTAGATTTTAGCACATGAAACAAAGAGTGAACATTTAAAGGGGTCTGAATACTTTCCGTAGCCACTGTAAATGGGAAGTACAAATATCTGAAAGTCTATTTCTTCATATCACAATGAAATATTGCTTCCAGCGAGCGTGGATAGGACTGCACAGCAGGTGGATCTGGTCACTGTCAAACACAAGCTTCTACAAACCCGGGGAGACGGAGTTCAGACGATGGAATTCTGGAGAACCGAACAACGGTTTTGAGAACATCTGCACACAAATGTATGTAGGTGGGCGATGGAACGACATCAGCTGTGGTACTACAATCAGGTCAATCTGCTTCGATGCCAGAGGTGAGCATGTAAAATGTTCTGACTAAAGTGGTAGTGTTGGTTCTGGTACCCCATTTGGACTAAAGTGGTAGTGTTGGTTCTGGTGCCCCCTGTGGACTAAAGTGGTAGTGTTGGTTCTGGTGCCCCTTGTGGACTAAAGTGGCCTTGTTGGTTCTGGTGCCCCCTGTGGACTAAAGTGGTAGTGTTGGTTCTGGTGCCCCCTTTGGACTAAAGTGGCCGTGTTGGTTCTGGTGCCTCTTGTGGACCAAAGTGGCCGTGTTGGTTCTGGTGCCCCTTGTGGACTAAAGTGGTAGTGTTGGTTCTGGTGCCCCCTGTGGACTAAAGTGGTAGTGTTGGTTCTGGTGCCCCCTTTGGACTAAAGTGGTAGTGTTGGTTCTTGTGCCCCTTGTGGACTAAAGTGGTAGTGTTGGTTCTGGTGCCCCCTGTGGACTAAAGTGGCCGTGTTGGTTCTGGTGCCCCTTGTGGACTAAAGTGGTAGTGTTGGTTCTTGTGCCCCTTGTGGACTAAAGTGGTAGTGTTGGTTCTGGTGCCCCTTGTGGACTAAAGTGGTAGTGTTGGTTCTGGTGCCCCTTGTGGACTAAAGTGGTAGTGTTGGTTCTTGTGCCCCTTGTGGACTAAAGTGGTAGTGTTGGTTCTTGTGCCCCTTGTGGACTAAAGTTGTAGTGTTGGTTCTTGTGCCCCTTGTGGACTAAAGTGGTAGTGTTGGTTCTGGTGCCCCCTTTGGACTAAAGTGGCCGTGTTGGTTCTGGTGCCCCTTGTGGACTAAAGTGGTAGTGTTGGTTCTTGTGCCCCTTGTGGACTAAAGTGGTAGTGTTGGTTCTGGTGCCCTGTGGACTAAAGTGGTAGTGTTGGTTCTTGTGCCCCTTGTGGACTAAAGTGGTAGTGTTGGTTCTGGTGCCCCCTGTGGACTAAAGTGTTAGTGTTGGTTCTTGTGCCCCTTGTGGACTAAAGTTGTAGTGTTGGTTCTTGTGCCCCTTGTGGACTAAAGTTGTAGTGTTGGTTCTTGTGCCTTGTGGACTAAAGTGGTAGTGTTGGTTCTGGTGCCCCTTTGGACTAAAGTGGCCGTGTTGGTTCTGGTGCCCTTGTGGACTAAAGTGGTAGTGTTGGTTCTTGTGCCTTGTGGACTAAAGTGGTAGTGTTGGTTCTGGTGCCCTTGTGGACTAAAGTGGTAGTGTTGGTTCTTGTGCCCCTTGTGGACTAAAGTGGTAGTGTTGGTTCTTGTGCCCCTTGTGGACTAAAGTTGTAGTGTTAGTTCTGGTGCCCCTTGTGGACTAAAGTTTCAGTGTTAGTTCTGGTGCCCCTTGTGGACTAAAGTGGTAGTGTTGGTTCTTGTGCCTTGTGGACTAAAGTTGTAGTGTTGGTTCTTGTGCCCTTGTAGACTAAAGTGGTAGTGTTGGTTCTTGTGCCCCCTGTGGACTAAAGTGGTAGTGTTGGTTCTGGTGCCCCCTGTGGACTAAAGTGGTAGTGTTGGTTCTGGTGCCCCCTTTGGACTAAAGTGGTAGTGTTGGTTCTTGTGCCCCTTGTGGACTAAAGTGGTAGTGTTGGTTCTGGTGCCCCTTGTGGACTAAAGTGGTAGTGTTGGTTCTTGTGCCCCTTGTGGACTAAAGTGGTAGTGTTGGTTCTGGTGCCCCTTGTGGACTAAAGTGGTAGTGTTGGTTCTTGTGCCCCTTGTGGACTAAAGTGGTAGTGTTGGTTCTTGTGCCCCTTGTGGACTAAAGTTGTAGTGTTGGTTCTTGTGCCCCTTGTGGACTAAAGTGGTAGTGTTGGTTCTGGTGCCCCCTTTGGACTAAAGTGGCCGTGTTGGTTCTGGTGCCCCTTGTGGACTAAAGTGGTAGTGTTGGTTCTTGTGCCCCTTGTGGACTAAAGTGGTAGTGTTGGTTCTGGTGCCCCTTGTGGACTAAAGTGGTAGTGTTGGTTCTTGTGCCCCTTGTGGACTAAAGTGGTAGTGTTGGTTCTGGTGCCCCCTGTGGACTAAAGTGTTAGTGTTGGTTCTTGTGCCCCTTGTGGACTAAAGTTGTAGTGTTGGTTCTTGTGCCCCTTGTGGACTAAAGTTGTAGTGTTGGTTCTTGTGCCCCTTGTGGACTAAAGTGGTAGTGTTGGTTCTGGTGCCCCCTTTGGACTAAAGTGGCCGTGTTGGTTCTGGTGCCCCTTGTGGACTAAAGTGGTAGTGTTGGTTCTTGTGCCCCTTGTGGACTAAAGTGGTAGTGTTGGTTCTGGTGCCCCTTGTGGACTAAAGTGGTAGTGTTGGTTCTTGTGCACCTTGTGGACTAAAGTGGTAGTGTTGGTTCTTGTGCCCCTTGTGGACTAAAGTTGTAGTGTTAGTTCTGGTGCCCCTTGTGGACTAAAGTTTCAGTGTTAGTTCTGGTGCCCCTTGTGGACTAAAGTGGTAGTGTTGGTTCTTGTGCCCCTTGTGGACTAAAGTTGTAGTGTTGGTTCTTGTGCCCCTTGTAGACTAAAGTGGTAGTGTTGGTTCTTGTGCCCCCTGTGGACTAAAGTGGTAGTGTTGGTTCTGGTGCCCCCTGTGGACTAAAGTGGTAGTGTTGGTTCTGGTGCCCCCTTTGGACTAAAGTGGTAGTGTTGGTTCTTGTGCCCCTTGTGGACTAAAGTGGTAGTGTTGGTTCTGGTGCCCCCTGTGGACTAAAGTGGCCGTGTTGGTTCTGGTGCCCCTTGTGGACTAAAGTGGTAGTGTTGGTTCTTGTGCCCCTTGTGGACTAAAGTGGCCGTGTTGGTTCTGGTGCCCCCTTTGGACTAAAGTGGCCGTGTTGGTTCTGGTGCTCCTTGTGGACTAAAGTGGTAGTGTTGGTTCTTGTGCCCCTTGTGGACTAAAGTGGTAGTGTTGGTTCTGGTGCCCCTTGTGGACTAAAGTGGTAGTGTTGGTTCTGGTGCCCCCTGTGGACTAAAGTGGCCGTGTTGGTTCTGGTGCCCCTTGTGGACTAAAGTGGTAGTGTTGGTTCTTGTGCCCCTTGTGGACTAAAGTGGCCGTGTTGGTTCTGGTGCCCCCTTTGGACTAAAGTGGCCGTGTTGGTTCTGGTGCTCCTTGTGGACTAAAGTGGTAGTGTTGGTTCTTGTGCCCCTTGTGGACTAAAGTGGCCGTGTTGGTTCTGGTGCCCCCTTTGGACTAAAGTGGCCGTGTTGGTTCTGGTGCTCCTTGTGGACTAAAGTGGTAGTGTTGGCTCTTGTGCCCCTTGTGGACTAAAGTGGTAGTGTTGGTGCTGGTGCCCCCTTTGGACTAAAGTGGCCGTGTTGGTTCTGGTGCCCCTTGTGGACTAAAGTGGTAGTGTTGGTTCTGGTGCCCCCTGTGGACTAAAGTGGCCGTGTTGGTTCTGGTGCCCCTTGTGGACTAAAGTGGTAGTGTTGGTTCTTGTGCCCCTTGTGGACTAAAGTGGTAGTGTTGGTTCTGGTGCCCCTTGTGGACTAAAGTGGTAGTGTTGGTTCTTGTGCCCCTTGTGGACTAAAGTGGTAGTGTTGGTTCTTGTGCCCCTTGTGGACTAAAGTTGTAGTGTTGGTTCTTGTGCCCCTTGTGGACTAAAGTGGTAGTGTTGGTTCTGGTGCCCCCTTTGGACTAAAGTGGTAGTGTTGGTTCTTGTGCCCCTTGTGGACTAAAGTGGTAGTGTTGGTTCTGGTGCCCCCTTTGGACTAAAGTGGTAGTGTTGGTTCTTGTGCCCCTTGTGGACTAAAGTGGTAGTGTTGGTTCTTGTGCCCCTTGTGGACTAAAGTGGTAGTGTTGGTTCTGGTGCCCCTTGTGGACTAAAGTGGTAGTGTTGGTTCTTGTGCCCTTGTGGACTAAAGTGGTAGTGTTGGTTCTGCCCCTTGTGGACTAAAGTGGTAGTGTTGGTTCTTGTGCCTTGTGGACTAAAGTGGTAGTGTTGGTTCTTGTGCCCCTTGTGGACTAAAGTTGTAGTGTTGGTTCTTGTGCCCCTTGTGGACTAAAGTGGTAGTGTTGGTTCTGGTGCCCCCTTTGGACTAAAGTGGCCGTGTTGGTTCTGGTGCCCCTTGTGGACTAAAGTGGTAGTGTTGGTTCTTGTGCCCCTTGTGGACTAAAGTGGTAGTGTTGGTTCTGGTGCCCCCTGTGGACTAAAGTGGTAGTGTTGGTTCTTGTGCCCCTTGTGGACTAAAGTGGTAGTGTTGGTTCTGGTGCCCCTTGTGGACTAAAGTTGTAGTGTTAGTTCTGGTGCCCCTTGTGGACTAAAGTTGTAGTGTTAGTTCTGGTGCCCCTTGTGGACTAAAGTGGTAGTGTTGGTTCTTGTGCCCCTTGTGGACTAAAGTTGTAGTGTTAGTTCTGGTGCCCCTTGTGGACTAAAGTGGTAGTGTTGGTTCTTGTGCCCCTTGTGGACTAAAGTTGTAGTGTTGGTTCTTGTGCCCCTTGTAGACTAAAGTTGTAGTGTTGGTTCTTGTGCCCCTTGTGGACTAAAGTTGTAGTGTTAGTTCTGGTGCCCCTTGTGGACTAAAGTGGTAGTGTTGGTTCTGGTGCGTCGGCTTGAATCCATTTTTTTAATTAAGTTTTATTCCATTCTATTTGTGATACTGTACCGGCCACCAGGTCCATATTCAGAGTTTATATCAAGTTTAGTCCTGAAAACTGATGAGGACATTTTATGGACTGTTGATAATGGAAAGTCAAGAACATTTTTTTTGAACATGGATCTACATAGAAGTCTTGATCTTAAATCTAAGATTGATTGCTTTAGTCTCCGCCTACATACCTCGGGGGGAAACAGAATATTTTCGTCATTACAGTAAAGACACCAGATCAGCCCTGTTCTTATTTATCCTCCCTTTTCAGGTTAACTTGTTGGTATGGATGTACGATGTTCCCTGAGAATGTTGTTGGTCTGTTTTGGTCAATTTAGAGTTGAGTTTTAACGTGAATATTGAAGTGTGTGTCAGTGTGAACGTGAGTTCCTGCCTGTTGCCAGTGAAATTGTAGCTAGCTGTAAGTGTAACCGTCATTCTGTGATTCACAGAGGTTACGTTACTTTGATGTTTCGGATTATATGTACTTAGATAAATTATTGTGTTGGACAAATACGGCCAACAGTAAAGCCCTTGCTGAGGAAAAGACAACAAAACACTTGTGATTATTCATCCCCCGTTTTCAGGGGTGTAACACATGTCACATTGGCTTATATGCTCTTGTAGCCCAGGCTTTGCTGTTTAGTTTGGTATGCGGCATCTTTGTTTTTGATTCATTACATATGAACACATGAACGTGAACCCATGAATAACATACTGAGGATCTAGTTTGCAGCACTTCACTCTGCTCTACCTTCAGGGCCCAGTGAGACTTTTATCTTAATTAACACCTCCATGACGTGGACTGAGGCCCAGAGCTACTGCAGAGAACACCACACAGACCTGGCCATGGTGAGGAACTTGGAGGAGAACCAGATAGTACAGAATCTGGTACCCCCACGAGAACAAGTCTGGATCGGCCTTTTCAGAGATGGATGGAAGTGGTCTGATGGAAGTGACTCCTCAATGAGGAACTGGAAAACTCATGAGCCTCGTGGTTCCAGTAAGACTGGTGTGGCAGCAGATTTTAGTGCCGATGGACTATGGGAGGCCCTGGACTCTGATGTCAAGTCAGTGTTCATCTGCTACATTGGTGAGCTATAATCCACTCACTTTAAACGTGAACTCAGGTTTGCTTCATTTGCAGATACAGTAAAGAATACATTCAAATAGATTGAAATTTTTAAATATCAAGTTATGGATAAAAACACATTGAAGATGCAGATCAACTGCAGATGATGGCGAGTGCTGGCCTCAGTGATGCAACGACGCTAACGCTAACTCCATGCTAAGCTAAGCTTAGCTAAGCTATACTTGCATCAGTCTCATTTAAAGAGTAGGCCGATGGAAAATGACAATACTTTTCTCTTTCACCATTCAAAGTGTTAAACATTCAAGGATGTTGATTATTATGAGCCATACATTTTGTGACTCATGAGGTTGTTTGTTTTTTAGATGATGTTCCTGTTTCAAAGCGAGTGGTGAAGGTGAGGCTGGAGAAGAGCAGCTCCTCTCTGGATCTGAACGACCCTGTGGTGATGGAGAACCTCTTGAAGCAGGTACATCCTCCTCTCATTAACAACAGAACAACAGGTGATACATGAGATGAAGTGGACTACTAAGAACAATGTGGAGGTGCTATAAAGGATGTCGGAGGTAAGGGAACAAAAGTCTAGTGAAGAGTCCTTCTAGAGCTTCACATGAGGACAGAGAGAGAAAGGATGCAGGAGGTAAGGGAACAACAGTCTCGTAAAGAGTCCTTCTAGAGCTTCACATGAGGACAGAGAGAGAAAGGATGCAGGAGGTAAGGGAACAACAGTCTAGTGAAGAGTCCTTCTAGAGCTTCACATGAGGACAAAGAGAGAAAGGATGCAGGAGGTAAGGGAACAGTCTAGTGAAGAGTCCTTCTAGAGCTTCACATGAGGACAGAGAGAGAAAGGATGCAGGAGGTAAGGGAACAACAGTCTCGTAAAGAGTCCTTCTAGAGCTTCACATGAGGACAGAGAGAGAAAGGATGCAGGAGGTAAGGGAACAACAGTCTAGTGAAGAGTCCTTCTAGAGCTTCACATGAGGACAGAGAGAGAAAGGATGCAGGAGGTAAGGGAACAACAGTCTCGTAAAGAGTCTGTGACACGATTGTGGCCGTCAGCAGTAGGTTTCCGCCCCCTAAGCACCAAGGAATGAGCAACCAGAGGGAATGTTGGTAAACTTCTTTATTTGAGCGTTCCGACCGCCGACTGTGTCTCTGCTCATTGCTCCCCTCTTCCTCCTGTCCAGCTCCTTTATGGGGACAAAGCCTCGCAGATACACAAACCCAGATTGTCATCAGCTGGTCTGATTGTCATCATACCAGCTGATGACAATCAGACACCGTTCCCTGAACCACACCCCCGCTCCACCCACTCTGCAGCCGAGCTTAAACACACCCCACTGCCACATACCTCCACCGCCCGACTTAGGCCGGGGCAACATCCGCCTAACCTACTCCCCCCCATGAGAGCGGGAGAGGAAGTCGGCCACGACCATCTGTGTCCCCGGCCTATGGATCACCTTGAAATTAAAAGGCTGTAAAGCCAGATACCACCGAGTGATTCGGGCGTTGGTATCTTTCATGCGGTGGAGCCATTGAGCGGGCGTGGTCCGACCAGAGGATGAATGTGCGTCCCAGGAGGTAGTAGCGCAGAGTGTCGACCGCCCACCAGATGGCGAGGCACTCCTTCTCCACCGTGCTGTACCTGCCTCCTCTCCGACAGCTTGCGACTGATGTACAGCACAGGGCGGTCAAACCCTCCTACCTGCTGGGACAAACGGCCCCAGCCCTCTGTTCGACGCATCAGTCTGCAGAGTAAAGGGAGAGAAGTTAGGTGTGGAGGAGCGGTTCCCCACAGAGAGCTTGCTTTACCTCCTCAAACACCAACTGGCACCGCTCCGTCCACTGGACCGGATCTGAGGCACCTTTCCGGGTCAGGTCAGTCATGGGGCTGGTCAGCTCCGCAAAGTTCGGGATGAACCGCCTGTAATAGCCCGCCAGCCCCAAGAACTGCCTCACCTCTTTTTTAGTCTTGGGCCGCGGGCAGGCTGCGATGGCGGCGGTCTTGTCCACCTGAGGGCGCACCTGCCCTGCGCCCAAGTGGTACCCCAGATACCGCACTCCCTCCGTCCAACTGCACACTTCCCGGGTTGGCCGTAGCCCGCCTGCCTCAGGGACTCCAGCACCGCGCCACCCGCCGCACATGCTCCGCCCAGGTGGTGCTGTGTATGATCACATCATCCAGATAGGCGGCAGCATATGCAGCGTGCGGCCGCAGTATCCGGTCCATGAGGCGTTGAAAGGTGGCCGGGGCCCCGAACAACCCAAAAGGAAGCGTGGTGAATTGGTATAACCCAAACGGAGTGGAGAAGGCCGTTTTTCCTTAGACTCTGGCGACAGAGGAATCTGCCAGTAGCCCTTGGTTAAATCCAGTGTCGTAAGAAACACGCAGTGCCCAGTCGGTCCAGGAGCTCGTCGACCCGGGGCATTGGGTAAGCATCGAACCGTGACACATCGTTCACCCTGCGATAGTCCACGCAGAACCGGATAGACCCATCCTTCTTGACCACAAGAACAATGGGACTACACCAGGCACTGTGGGACTCTTCTATTACCCCCATCTCCAGCATTGCAGCCAATTCCCGCTGAACCACCTTTCTCTTGTGTTCAGGTAACCTGTAGGGTCGTAAACGCACCGCCACGCCCGGAGGAGTCTCAATCTCGTGCTCTATGAGGTTTGTGTGTCCTGGAAGGAGAGAGAACACATCAGCAAACTGCTTTTGCAACCGGGCAATGTCTGTTTTCTGGGTCCCGGAGAGACGGTCTTCACAAAGGAGCGAGGCCGGATTGGTGGATTTTGGGACCTCAGGCCCCAGCCTCTCTCTCAGATACCGAGGACACCAGAGAAACAGACTCCGCCTCCCTCCATGCTTTTAGGAGGTTGAGGTGGTAAATCTGTGTAGCTCCGCCCCTATCAGAACGCACCACCTCATAGTCGACATCCCCCACTCGCCGTGTGACCGCAAAGGGCCCTTGCCACTTGGCGAGGAGTTTAGAGCTGTGAATTGTCTCAGCCTGGCACCTCTGTTGTACAGCCGCTGCTGACGCTCCTGGGCCTGGAGCAAATTCTCACGTGACAGCTGACCCAGTGTGTGGAGCTTTGCTCGCAGGTCCAGGACGTGTTGGATCTCGTTTTTACTGGTGCTCGGCCCCTCCTCCCAGTGTTCTTTAATGAGGTCGAGCACCCCCCGTGGAGTCCTACCGAACAAAAGTTCAAAGGAGAAAATCCGTGGAGGCCTGGGGAACCTCCCGTACTGCAAACAACAGAGCGTCAAGCCATTTATCCCAATTACGTTCATCGTCATTAATAAATTTACGGATCATGGACTTCAAAGTTTTATTCAGACGCTCCACCAGACCGTCGGTCTGTGGGTGGTACACACTGGTCCGAATAGACTTGATGCCCAGTAACCCGTAAAGTTCTCTCAGTGTTCTTGACATGAACTGGGTGCCCTGGTCAGTCAGAATCTCTTCGGGATTCCGACTCGAGATGACCTGAAACAGCGCCTGCGACACTCTTTGCAGAAATGTTGCGCAAGGGCACCGCCCGGTTATCGTGTTGCGTAATCCACGAGGACTAACACAAAGCGATATCCGCGTGCACTCCGGTGAAATGGCCCGATGAGGTCCATAGCGATGCGCTCAAATGGAACCTCCATTAATGGCAGAGGACGCAAAGGTGCCCTCGGAATGGCCGGAGGGCTTACCAATTGACACTCCGGCAGGACGCGCACCAACGGCGCATCCGCCCGGATGCCCGGCCAATAAAATCGGGTCATTATCCGGTCCAGAGTTTTATCATACCCCATGTGACCAGCCATCGGGTTATAGTGAGCCGCCTGAAAAATAATTTCCCGGCGGCTCTTCGGCACCAGCAACTGGGTGCTTTCCTGCCCTGTGTGAGTGTCACGGCTCACTCTGTACAGTCTGTCCCTGATCAATGTGAAGTGCGGATATGTCTGCGCTGCGTCAGGGTGCACCAGCTGACCATCGATTCGTATCACTTGGTCAAAGGCTGAGCGTAGAGTATCGTCCCGAGACTGCTCGAGTGGAAAATCGTCCATGGAGTGAAACTCGGGAGCCGGAGGAGTCGCCATAGGAGGCTCCGCCGGTTCCCCCTCCCCGTCTGCAGTGTCGGACAACCTCGCGTCACCGCTGAGCACGACGCACACATCGCATGACCCTGTCTGCCGTGACCGCACCCCCGCAGCCTTCCCCATTAACTTATCAAAGCCCGGCCAATCGGTTCCCAAGATTACGGGGTGCGTAAGGCGGGAGCTAACCGCAACCTTCACGTTATGCTTTTTCCCCCCGTATCTAATTTCCACTGACAGTATGGGATACTCGTGAATGTCCCCATGCACACACCTTATCTTCACCCACAATGCCTCCACCAATGCCCCTGGTCGAACCAGGCTCTGGTGGATCATAGACTGTGTACAGCCGGAATCCACCATTGCCTGATGTATACCCCCTGATTCTTACCGGTACGCGGTATGTCGCTCCCGGACCTGGGGAGGGTGTTGGAGAGCTGGCAACCCGGATCACCTGGCCCACCTCCATCAGCGGGCACTCCCACCGGACGTGCCCGGGCTGCCCGCACCTCCAACACTCCTGCCCTGGTGTTTGAGGGACTACCTGTGGGTTGGGAAGGGTGCCGGTGTTTGCTGGGGCCGGTGGGTCGCGTCGGGAGCTGCGTCGGCCTGGCTGGAGCCAGTGCACCGCCGCTGTCCACCTGGCCGCCGGGATAAACTACCAGGTGATCCTCTGCCAGAGTGACGGCGGCCTCCAGCGATGTTGGGCGGTGGCAGCAGACCCACGTCGATGTTTCAGCCGGCAACCCTCCAACAAACTGCTCCAGGATCGCCCGTTCTGCCACCGCCTGCGCCTCTCTTGTGCTCCCGGGCTGCAGCCACCTCGTCGCGGCATCCCTCAGCCGTTGCGCAAAAGCAAATGGCCGGTCATCGGGCCCCATCGTAGTCCCGCGGAACCGCCGCCGGTGATCCTCAGGCGTCAGCCCCAGCCGATCTATCACCACCTTCCGCACGTCCGCGTAACTGTGGCGTGCAGCTGGGGGAAGCCCCAGGGCCGCAGTTTGCGCCTCCCCGGTGAGCAGGGGCAGGAGTCGAAACGCCCACTCCCCCGCTGGCCAGCCGCATGCCTCCGCCACCGTCTCGAAAGTCTCCAAAAATGACTGCACGTCGTCCCCCGCCGTCATTTTTTTAAGCTCCACCCCCGCCCAGGGGGAAGGGATAGGTGTAGCCGCAGCGGTCTGGGCGGCGAGCAGTTCCAAGGCCCGAGTTTGCTCCTCTGCCTGGACCAGGAGCCTCCACAGTATCTGCCGGTCTGCCTCCGCCCGATCCTTCAGCGTTGCTGCCATCTGACACAGCATCTGCCCCAGCACCATCGCGTGCTGGGTTGGCAGATCTGGGTCCTCTTCGATGCTCCCCATTTGAGGAGAAAGAAAAAAAATCTTCCTTTTTAAATTTTTTTTTTAAAGGGTTCCCACTTTTGGCTCCAGTGTGACACGATTGTGGCCGTCACCAGTAGGTTTCCGCCCCCTAAGCACCAAGGAATGAGCAACCAGAGGGAATGTTGGTAAACTTCTTTATTTGAGCGTTCCGACCGCCGACTGTGTCTCTGCTCATCGCTCCCCTCTTCCTCCTGTCCAGCTCCTTTATGGGGACAAAGCCTCGCAGATACACAAACCCAGATTGTCATCAGACACCGTTCCCTGAACCACACCCCCGCTCCACCCACTCTGCAGCCGAGCTTAAACACACCCCGCTGCCACAGAGTCCTTCTAGAGCTTCACATGAGGACAGAGAGAGAAAGGATGCAGGAGGTAAGGGAACAACAGTCTAGTGAAGAGTCCTTCTAGAGCTTCACATGAGGACAGAGAGAGAAAGGATGCAGGAGGTAAGGGAACAACAGTCTAGTGAAGAGTCCTTCTAGAGTTTCACATGAGGACAAAGAGAGAAAGGATGCAGGAGGTAAGGGAACAGTCTAGTGAAGAGTTCTTCTCTAGAGCTTCACATGAGGACAGAGAGAGAAAGGATGCAGGAGGTAAGGGAACAGTCTAGTGAAGAGTTCTTCTCTAGAGCTTCACATGAGGACAGAGAGAGAAAGGATGCAGGAGGTAAGGGAACAACAGTCTAGTGAAGAGTCCTTCTAGAGCTTCACATGAGGACAGAGAGAGAAAGGATGCAGGAGGTAAGGGAACAAGTCTAGTGAATAGTCCTTCTCTCCATGTTTCAGCTCAAACAGAGGCTGGAGGACCAGGGGCAGAACGGCGTCATCAAACTGAGCTGGAAGAAGCAGTCGGATGGAAAAGTCTTTCACAAGGAAGAGAAGGAGACCAAGAAGAGAAAAAATGAGCTGTAATGTTCTTTCAACCCACCCTGGTTCTCCCCCTCTTCCTCCTTTTCTTCTTCCTCTCCATCAATGGTAGAAAGAACCAAAGTACCCCAGGACCGACCCGTTGCTGTGAAGTACCCTGTTCCCCTCTCATAGTCCTTTAGACTCTTACTCTACTACATTGATGTGGTATAGTTTATATTCTCTGTGACATAAGGGTTCTAACATGTTCTTCCTAATGGCCTGAGGTTCTCCTAGAACCATTTGCTTCTAAAAAACCTTTTCCTTCTTCGAGGATTTTTAAAAGCCTCGATGTTTAGAAGGGCTGCACTGTGGTAGTGGTGTAGCGGCTGCACTATAGTCTCAAAGCAAGAGGGGCCTGGGTTCTGGTCTGGGTAGTCTTTCTGTGTAGGAGCGTGGGTTCCCTCTGGGTTCTACGGCTTCCTCCCACAGTCCAAAGACATGCAGCACAGTAAGTAAAATATAAAATGTGTGATGAGCTTTTTAAATACGACGCATTGATTTGTTAAATCTCAACCTGCTGCAGTGTGAAGGTGTGACTGACATGTAAATGAGCAATACTGGTCCAAGAACCAGCTGTTTATTATATTATAATTCTCTAAAAGAGTTTATTCTGCATAAAGAGTGCTTTTACTTTCGATAATGAGGAACATTCTTCAGTCGTTTGTACATCCATCATTCTGAATGTGGGTCTTTTATTCGTAATGTTGTGTTCTTTCATTGTTATGATGCTTCTTGTGCTTTAATAAAACGTGTGAATTATCTGTCTGCTCCACCAGTTCTTCATGTACTTCAGCTCAAATAGAGTCCGATGACTGGAACACACAGTGTCAAACACGAGCCTGAAGAAAAAATGGAGGACTTGAATTGAGATGCATGACCTCATTTCCAGTGTTGGGAGTAACGCATTACGGAGTAACGCGTTACTGTAATTCCACTACTTTTAGCGGCAACGAGCATGTAACGAAGTATTTTTTTAACTCAATTAACGCAGTTACAATTACTGAAATGTAAATGAGTTCGTTACTCGCGTTACTCTCTTTTGTGAAAAATGAACACTTGCAGACAAGAAGCCAAGCTAGGCCTACTTTAGCTGCTTCTGATCCGACATCGCAGGACCTTGGTGGCGCAATGATATTGTAACATCTCGGACGTTATGGCACTGATGACACGGAGACGGGACGACGTTATTACTCCTCACTTTATTGGGCATCCACCAACACAGTGTGTTTACATGATGCAGATTTACATGTTACAGACAGCGTGCTCCTCTCAGCTCAGCAGCTCGAACGTCAACAACAACGGTTCCCGTCAACCAACCTTAACTCCCGTTTTCCGGCAGGTTAACCCCGCCTCCCCTCTACTCTGCCAATCACAGGCACGCCCCCTCGACCAGCATGCACGGTGCCACACTGTGATTGACAGCCACTTCACAGGGTCGCTACAATAAACACCAATCGAATCAATCAATGAGCATTAAACCACATCATGGCCAACAGTGCGGATAGCACGAGCTTTCTCTCCTGGAAGTATGGACATTACTTTTCGCTCGTCAAAATTAAAGACAAAAATGTAGTGGTGAGTTGTAAATTATGTGCAGGTGCAAAGACCCTAGACAGTTATTTTGTATAAAGTTAAGTATTAAAAGGGACTTTTGTACTACTGCTTGATTTGAAGGCCTGTTGCCCTGTTGATTGCAATAAATAGGTCTACAAAATATGTTTATTGTGTTTGACTGTTCAGTACAGTTCATTACATAAAAAAAGCAGACATAAAAGTAACTTAAAAGTTACTTTCCCTAGTAACTAATTACTTTTGATATACAGTAACTAGTAAAGTAATTAAATTACTTTTAAAATAAGTAACTAGTAACTGTAACTAATTACACATTTTCAGTAACTTGCCCAACACTGCTCATTTCTGAGACAACAATCCAGCTGTTCATTTTTATTTACCGATGATACATTTGAAGCAGCTGTGACTGTAGCAATACAAACGAAAGGAATAGAAAGAGCCTCATACTTTAATATTTGATAAATATACTTCTCATAAATAAACGTACAATCATATATACAGAAAGAGATACCCAAAGTCTAAATACAACAAGTACAACATTACACAGATCAGACCATCGTAATAATGAGATTATTATCCAATATTTACATTACATTGCGGTTGATGGAATGATTGTGCTTGATAATACTACTACATTTCCCACTTCCTGTTAAGAAAACACGGATCTCAATGGGAATGAGTGCAAGTGGATTAACGGCAACAGAATATTGTTCGATTTTTGTAAACATAGTTAGAATAGACCCAGTATTGAACATGCCAGAGCCGACATGTTTACCAACTGATAACAGGTTCAGTGTTTTGGATATGAAGGTCGCATTATGAATCATTTTTCAACATAACATAAAAAACACACACAAATGAAAAAAAAATTCACATTCAACAGACAGATGGAAGTAAACCTTGTTCATTGATGGAGCACACTTAAGGCGCCTACTGGTCAGTGCTACATGCAACTCAGAGCCCGAGAAGATGGAAAAACACATTCTACATATTTATACTCATTAGTTTTTTCTTGCAAAAAAAACAAACAAAAGAAAAATTACCTTAAATGTGATGAACAGCACCTACATGTACACATGTAAGACACTGCCTTAGATTAATGTCAATTATTTTGCCTCTTGTCAGGAAATATGCGTTTTTAATTTCTTTAAATGTATCCAGGGGTTTTCATTAAAAAGGGAATTTGAAGTAAAATCATACAGTACGTAGCACCTGGTTGTACACATGTGTGTGTGAATTTAATTTAGCCGTTGCTGTTTATTTAAACTTCTCTTTATCATGTTAAAATACAGTTTTTTAGCTAATTTCGTTGGATGTTCTTCAAAATGCTAAAAGTGCATTAAAGCAAAAGTTCAGCATTATGAGAGAAACAGGCTTTAGGTCTCTAGTGGAGAGAGTGGAGAACGCCTACAGCCAGTTAGCTTAGCTTAGCATAATGACTGGAAACAGGGGGAAACAGCTAGCCTGTCCAATTACAGCAAAAACGACACACACGGTTTTACGGGTTTGGACTTAAAGGAAGATATTTATTTGTGATTTGTTGCAACCTGGTCAGCTGTTTACCACCTGTTTACATTCTTTGTGCTAAGCTAAGCTAACCAGCTCCTGGCCGTCGCGTTACATTTTACGGAGAGTGAATGGTTTCAGTCTTCTCGTCTAACTCTAACTCTAATAAGATGTATTCCCCAAAAGTCAAACTACTCTCAATACAGAACAGAATTGGCGGCCACTCGGATGCCTGTGTCTGATGTGGGCTGTAGCTCATGGTGGCTAATATTTACACCTTTGAAGTAAAGACCTGTCAGCACATGTGCATGGGCTCTCTTCAAGGCCAGAACAAAAAAAAATCCTCAACCTATTCTGCTCATTTCTAAACATGAGAATTACTTCTTCAGGGCGCCGTCAACCTGCGAGATGAGGTAGTACAGTTTACTCGGCAAAATGCTCCGGTGTTTAACGAGGGAAGACGTGGGTCGTGAAACGAGGTTGGGCGACATGAATATAAAAAAATGGAAAGTTGGTGGGAAAAAAAGAGGAAAAAAAAGGAACAAGTCAAGAACAACAACACCGATGAAACTCTATTTATATATATTTTAAAATAATAAATAACATCTCGTAAGTGGAAACAAACACGTCGCATCAAATATTTTCACGAAGAGCTCCACACACAGCTGGGATTTCTAACGCTGACTCACTGAACACACGCCGACCTCGGATCAGTTCATCCACCGGATCTGTTACGTCTCCAGAAGCTGTTTACAGACGACCATGCACTTAGTCTAATTTGCTTTACTCCTCACAACATGTCTGCTGTGTGTGCTCTCCACAGCCGTGTGCATGACCTCTCCTCCAGCCACACGCTGAACTCACAAACTCTCTCCAGGCTCAAGACACTTCCCCTCCGGGTCGCTCCCGCGGCCTCGGAAAAAAACCCTCAACGAACAAAGTCCTCGAGACTCCTAATGAAAGTTACCGACGTGACACTTGACATCGTCCACGCTCAGGACCGTCCCCTGGTCGTTGTTGTTGTTGTTGTGCTTGTGCTTCTTATCGGAGCAGCGACACAACTTGTACTTTATCACCTGAGGGGGGGGTGTAAAAAAACAAACAGAGAAGGGTCAATAACCTGCAATATATTCATATTTTATTCACTTAACCATTCAATTATATGCTCTGTAGGTTTTATTTCCCCACAATGAAGGTCTAAATCCAAAGGGGTGAAAACTAGAGTGAGCAAGGTTGTTTTTCGTTTGTTTGTATTACATCTGCCCAAATCTATAACAATTTTAATATCACTTTAGTGTAATCTAGTTGTAAAATGCAATTTTGGCTCCCCTGAGTTTGCTAAAACCAACATTCCCAGAAAAAAAACCCTACATGATCTCAGTGACCTCAGAGGTCCAGTAATATTTACATGCAGCAGGATTATTCTTCCATAAAATCACTTTTCCCGACGAGGTCTCACCTCATAAAGATAGTCGAATAGCTCCAGGATGGTGAGTATGCTCGCTCCGATAAAAAGCCCCATCTGACCCCCGATGTCACCTGGAATCATACGATTCAAGGTCATACAAAACATCATCGACCATTAAGACAGAAAGAAGGTCCACATAATAAACTCATGTACCTAAAAGTCCCGCCACTTCATAAGCTTTCTTCTGTTCAATAGTTTCATAGTTGAGAGCCTCAAAGAAGATGTCTAAAACCAGAATATTCTCTCTGTGGAGAGAAGAGTCAACACATTATTATTCCACTTGAGGGAAGTCAAACTATTCAGCATCCATGGGCGTTTAATTAATAGATTATAACAATGTAAAAATATATGTAAAAAAAGACGTAAAATATGTCTTCATAGGAGAAGTTTTAATCTCACAAATTATCCTTGGATATACTTTTTACTAAATGCTATTGAAACCATTTATGAAATATTAAAATTAAATTATTACATTATTACTTTGCTCTGATTATTGTCTTAATAATATGTATCTTTTCTTTTTTGCAATTCATTTGCATTTTTTCTTTTCTTTTCCATCTTTAAAGAAAAATATGAATCGAATATAATAAAATTATGTACAAATGTGAATTATTTTTCTTCACATCTCATTCTTTATTCCCCTCTAAAGCGAAACATATAATGTTTAAATATTTGAACGCTGCAGAATTAATGCAGTGTATTTGTAATACGTAACTAAAGGTGTATGAATGCATGACATTGATTGACTCTCACTTAATATATTGCTCAGACTTGTTGTATTTCTTGGCCAGGTATTTGGCGGAGGCCTTGCTGGGGATCTTGACGAAGGACAGCTCCTTGCTGTACCGGGTCATGTTGCACGGCGTCTCACACACACAGAAGTCGTTGTCTCTCTCCACCAGGAAGTCTGCAGACGAGAACAAGCAAGAGCTCCGTTGGACCTTTGGAGCAGATCAATGCTGCCGTGACTTTGACATGTCATGGGGATGGTCTGTGTGTGTGTGTGTGTGTGTGTGTGTGTGTGTGTGTTTGTATCTGTTGTGTAAAACATTCAGGCTAGACGTGGATGAAGCGCCTCTTTTCTTACCGAGAGCCGGGTCAGCACATTCTTTGTACAGCTCGGGGGTGCAGTAGGGAGCATCGCCTGCAGTCAAAGCAACACACACACTCACAGTACACTCATGTGGGCCCCGATGCAACACACACTCACAGTACACTCATTTGGGCCCCTGATGCAACACACACTCACAGTACACTCATTTGGGCCCTGATGCAACACACACTCACAGTACACTCATTTGGGCCCCTGATGCAACACACACTCACAGTACACTCATTTGGGCCCTGATGCAACACACACTCACAGTACACTCATGTGGGCCCCTGATGCAACACACACACAGTACACTCATTTGGGCCCCTGATGCAACACACACTCACAGTACACTCATGTGGGCCCCTGATGCAACACACACTCACAGTACACTCATGTGGGCCCCTGATGCAACACACACTCAGTACACTCATTTGGGCCCCTGATGCAACACACACTCACAGTACACTCATTTGGGCCCCGATGCAACACACACTCACTGTACCCTCTAACTCAGTGGTTCTCAAATAGAGGTACGTGAAGGCACTCCAGGGGGTACGTGATATTTTTCTAAATATATTTATAATTATTATCCATGAATAAATATTCAATAAAATATAAATGTAAGTTCATGAACATAATCTGATATATTTTATTCTAAATCAGACACTGATGACCCAGCGCTGTGTATAACATATTCGGGGCTGCGCTGGTCCGGGGGTCCCAGTGGCTACAGGAAGAGGCGGGGCCTACCCGGCATGTGCACCATGCGGCAGTTGCAGTTGTCCACCAGGTAGCGAGTCTCGCAGTCGATGCGGCAGGCCGTGATGCTGTACGTGTCGAAGAAGTCTGAATCCATCGCCGTCACCTTGCAGTCTCCCCAGGGAGGAGGAAGATAGATCAGCTGCGACAAACACACGTCACTCATTAGACCGTTTTATACACTTATAAATACTTTTACTGGCACTTTTAGTTCGTCTCTATGTGTAGAAAATCAAAAACAATGTATCCTGGGGCTTAAAAGGGAATTAAAGCAAATAAAAAAGAAACATTCATGAATTAAAAAGAGGACGCTTCCAGGAATAAAAGAATGGAATAGACAGGAATAATTTAATTAACTCCAGACAAGTGCATGTGGGTCGTATACCCTCTGCTCCTGGCAGGAAACAAACGTCTGAAAGCCGGGCGCCACTCCGAACCCGAGCTGGTCAATGAAGGACGGCTCGTCCTGACTGTGGATCTGAACTTT
This sequence comes from Pseudoliparis swirei, assembly GCF_029220125.1. NCBI lineage: Eukaryota > Metazoa > Chordata > Actinopteri > Perciformes > Liparidae > Pseudoliparis > Pseudoliparis swirei. The sequence goes on along the minus strand of NC_079396.1, from coordinate 22,686,009 downwards.
GACCCCGGCTTCAAACGAAGTCTCATCTGCAGAAATGAAAAGAGCGTTGAATCGGCGCAACACACACAGAGTTTTGTCTCAGCTGTGGTGGAATGTACCTATATTTACTCAACTAATGTACTAAAGTACTAAACATGTCGGTTATTGTACTTTACTTGAGTATTTAATGCATTTTTATACTTTAAACGACATCTCAGAGGCAAATATTTACTTTTTTACTTATTTTTCCAGATACATATTTTTCATAGCCATCCTTTCCGTTAAAAACAACGCAGCTCCAGATATGTTGATTTCGAATTTGAATGTTTCTGAATGTGAAGCTTTAAAATGTTTCTTCATGGTTTGAGAAAATTCTCCGAAAAAAAACTAACTACAAACACACGCCACAGACACACAATCTCATAGGATATGATACATTTCTGTTAAAGATTAAACTAGCTGACAGTATATTAAGGAGTTAAAATCAGCACAACCGGAAACATCTACACTGAAATGCAACATAAACATTAATGCATCAGTAATAATAATATAAAAACATCACAACATAAAAAGTGAAACACTGACCGGGAACATTTAAATTCAATTCAATTCAATTCAGTTTATTTGTATAGCCCAATTTCACAAATTACAAATTTGTCTCAGAGTGCTTTACAATCTGTACACATAGACATCCCTGCCCCAAAACCTCACATCGGACCAGGAAAAACTCCCAAATAACCCTTCAGGGGAAAAAAGGAAGAAACCTTCAGGAGAGCAACAGAGGAGGATCCCTCTCCAGGATGGACAGGTGCAATAGATGTAATGTGTACAGAAGGACAGATTTAGAGTTTAAATACATTCAATGAATATGACAGAGTGTATGAATAGTTCATAGTAGGCATATTCCACGATGGAGACCTCCACGATCCATCAGGCAGATGGCGGTGGGGAGGAGGAGGGCGGAGTCTCAACAGTGGGCGGAGTCTCAACAGGACAGTGGCGTAGTCAGGAGCAGGAATTCCACGACCCAGACCTCGATGATCCATCAGGCAGATAGGATCTATGCCGTCTCATAGGGTCCGATGACCCCATGAGACGTGAAGTCAAGGACTCCGGGGAGAAAGCAGAGTTAGTAACGTGTGATTGAGAGATGAAAATTCATCCTTAAGGAGAGAAAAAAGAGGAGATAGGTGCTCAGTGCATCCTAAAACGTCCCCCGGCAGCTATAAGCCTATAGCAGCATATCAAGGGGCTGGACCAGGCGAACCTGATTCAGCCCTAACTATAAGCTCTGTCAAAGAGGAAGGTCTTAAGTCGACTCTTAAATGAGGTGACTGGGTCTGCCTCCCGGACTGAAGGTGGAAGCTGGTTCCATAAAAGAGGAGCTTGATAACTAAAGGCTCTGGCTCCCATTCTACTTTTTAAGACTCTAGGAACTACAAGTAGTCCCGCATTTAGTGAGCTCTCTAGTGGGGCAATATGGTACTACAAGCTCCTTAAGATATGATGGTGCATCCCCAATCAAGGCTTTGTAGGTTAAGAGAAGAATTTTAAAAGTGATTCTTGATTTCATGGGTAGCCAGGTCAGAGCAGCTCGTGCAGGAGTGATGTGATCTCTTTTCTTAGTTTTAGTGAGAACACGAGCTGCAGCATTCTGGATCAACTGGAGGGACCTAAGAGACTACACAATGAGAACTTTTTACTGCATTTTGCTGAATCCTTACAAACTCTAACAGATTTTGAATGCAGAGCTCTGACTCTCTGAGGCCTTGTGACCTGTGACCTGTGACCCCTCACCTGTCTCCCCCCAGATGGGCAGGTATTCATCCTGCTGGATGTCCAGCATGAGCTCCAGTCCGTTGCCCATACCTCCCTTAGTGGTGAAGAGAGGGGGGCGTCCATCACCGCCGGCGTTAAAGGTGTAACACTTCCCGTAGCGAGTGAAGACCTGAGAGAGAGAGAGAGAGAGAGAGAGAGAGAGATTTATTTTGTATTAATTCTGCAAAACTTCGAAAGGTTTCCTTCCAATGCTTGTCCACTAGGGGGCAGCGTTTAACTCTATTTCTGTTTTGGCTGTGTGACCGTGTGTGTGCGTGTGTGTGTGTGTGTGTGCTCGTGTGTGCGTGTGTGTGTGTGTGTGTGTGTGTATAGGACAGATATAGTGTGAGAGAAGAGAAAGAGAGGAGAGGGAAAAGAAGAGCGGGTGAGTAAAGGAGAGAGATGAGACGGAAGTGATTAAAGGAAGTCCTCCTGAGAGGTCCGTGGGCTACGCAGTCAAACCAGGGGGGTCGATGTAGTCCAGCACGCGGGGGACTTAACGGTCCCTCGCATGCTCTTTATGGCACTTTGTAATGAAGCTGATGTTACCATGGAGACAAAGCATCCCAGCCAGTAAGAATGCGGCCTTCGTTTTTCCTTTTTTTAAGGAAATGTGTGAGATGCCAGCAGAAGCCCACGTGACTGTAAACCGCCCGGCGTGCATCGCGGTAAACACACGGCGAACACGGAGTCCAGGCAGAGCGTTTAGTGTGAGTCACATGACCCACGAAGGGAGAGCAGGGAGCAACGGAGAGCAGGGACGTGAAGCCAAAGGGACAGAAGAGAGAAGAGAGAGGGGGAGGAGAGGGAAGTGTGTGTGTGTGTGTGTGTGGGGGGGGGGGGGGGTAGCTGCTGGCTAATACTCAGAATGACAGAACTAAGATTAGAGAGAACAAACCAACCAAGTGATTGTTGAGAAAGAGTTTTGGTCCCGCTACGAGCGACACGTCATGTTAGTTAGAGACGGAGAGCACACACACACACACACACACACACACACCTCCTTCCTCCATCGACCGGCTGCCTCTCTTGCTCTCGTCCCCTCACACATTTTAATCCGTGCAGCTCGCTTAGAGCTCAGCGAGCTGTCAGAGGCTCCTCCCCTTTCTCTACAGACGCGTCTGACCTCACAGCGGCTGCCCTCGCTGCGCTTCATGAATACGTGAACCATCACATACATGCATGGACGGATTAAGAAACCACGGGCCCCTGGGCCTGGACGTGTCAAGGCCCCCCCCCCCACCCGCAAAAAAAATGTTTTTAAAAAAATAACAATTTTTAAAAAATATATACAGGACTGTCTCAGAAAATTAGAATATTGTGATAAAGTTCTTTATTTTCTGTAATGCAATTAAAAAAACAAAAATGTCATGCATTCTGGATTCATTACAAATCAACTGAAATATTGCAAGCCTTTTATTCTTTTAATATTGCTGATTATGGCTTACAGCTTAAGAAAACTCTAAAATCCTACCTCATAAAATTAGAATATTTCCTCAGACCAAGTTAAAAAAAAGATTTATAACAGCAAAACAAAATCAAACATTTGAAAATGTCCATTAATGCACTCAGTACTTGGTTGGGAATCCTTTTGCACGGATTACTGCATCAATGCGGCGTGGCATGGAGGCAATCAGCCTGTGGCATTGCTGAGGGTTTATGGATGCCCAGGATGCTTCAATAGCGGCCTTTAGCTCATTTGCATTGTTGGGTCTGGTGTCTTTCAGCTTCTTCTTCATAATACCCCACAAATTCTCTATGGGGTTCAGGTCAGGGAATTGGCAGGCCAATCGAGGACAGTAATGCCATGGTCAGTACACCAGTTACTGGTGGTTTTGGCACTGTGGGCAGGTGCCAGATCATGCTGGAAAATGAAATCCTCATCTCCATAGAGCTTTTCAGCAGACGGAAGCATGTAGTGCTCTAAAATCTCTTGGTACACAGCTGCATTTACTCTGGACTTGATGAAACACAGTGGACCAACACCAGCAGCTGACATGGCTCCCCAAACCATCACTGACTGAAGAAGAAGCTGAAAGACACCAGACCCAACAATGCAAATGAGCTAAAGGCCGATATTGAAGCATCCTGGGCATCCATAAACCCTCAGCAATGCCACAGGCTGATTGCCTCCATGCCACGCCGCATTGATGCAGTAATCCGTGCAAAAGGATTCCCAACCAAGTACTGAGTGCATTAATGGACATTTTCAAATGTTTGATTTTGTTTTGCTGTTATAAATCTTTTTTTTAACTTGGTCTGAGGAAATATTCTAATTTTATGAGATAGGATTTTAGAGTTTTCTTAAGCTGTGCATAATCAGCAATATTAAAAGAATAAAAGGCTTGCAATATTTCAGTTGATTTGTAATGAATCCAGAATGCATGACATTTTTGTTTTTTTAATTGCATTACAGAAAATAAAGAACTTTATCACAATATTCTAATTTTCTGAGACAGTCCTGTATATATTTTTAAACATCGCTAACAAAACAGTCCGTATGGAACAACGATACCGGAGCTGAGCAGACAACATAACGCGAATTATATGACCATGACATGAATGACTTAAGCCTAGCATATACCGGCTATGGCGCATCGTGTCATATCATCAAATCAATACAAAGTTAATAACAGCTACTTCACGCAGAGGCTCTGGCTTAGGGGCCCCCTGAGCTCATGGGCCCCTGGTGCCGGTAGGCTCGTTCGGTAATCCATCCCTCAGTAGGACTATTGGGGCCCTGTTACTGACATGAATTGTCACGAATTCCCCACCTTCCTAGTTAAATGCATCCTGTTTACACGTTTAATTAACTCTCCTGTCATTCCAGATCCTGTCATCCTCACCTGATTGTCCCTCATTCCCTTCACCTGGTCCTCACGCCCTTCTCACCTGCAGCCCATCCCCTCATTAGTCCCTCACTATTTAGCTCCCTCACTTCCACTTGTCCTCTGCCAGATTGTCTTGTGTGTCACCGCCAAACCTTCCAGCGTTATTAGAGTTTCTCCCTGACCTGCCTGTTTATCAGACTCAAGATTTTGCCTGCCCCTTTTTTGGATTTGTTGCCCTGTTGGACTGATTACCTGGTTTTGACCCTGCCTGAAATACACAGTAAACTGCCTCCTCCTGCATTCCGTTGTTAGTCGTGCTTTTGGGTTCCAGTACCTATAACCCTTACAGTACAATCTGGCCAAGATATGAACCCAGCCGACTTCCCACTTTTCGGGACAGGACCTATGATGCAGACGGACACGACGCAACGACACGAGCAGCAGCTCGCCGGCATAACGGAGGCTATGGAGTCCATGAACATCCGCCACGAGCGCAACATGGAGTCTCTCCGTGATCATCTGCTGAAACTCTCCGATGCGGCTTGGGGTCCAGATGCTGTTTCTTCTTCCAGACCGCCGCCTCACCCTGCGTCCGGGTCAGAGGCACGCTTGCCTCCACCGGAGCGTTGTTCGGGGGCTCCTGGTTCCTGTCGGCCATTCCTGGTCCAGTGCTCTCTCGCCTTTGAGCTTCAGCCTTCTGCCTTTCCCTCAGAGAGGTCCCGGGTCGCATACATTGTCTCTCTTCTCACGGGCAGAGCCCGGGACTGGGGGACCGCTGAGTGGCAACGAGGATCGTTAAGCTGTTCTTCGGTCCAGCTATTTTCTGACTAACTGCTGAAGGTCTTTGATCACGCCACACCGGGAGGAGAGGCCGCTCGAGGGTTATTAGAGCTGAAGCAGGGGGCGAGGCCCGTGTCGGAATATTCCATCGAGTTCCGCACCAAAGCAGCCGACAGCAGCTGGAACGATGAATCGCTTCTTGACGCCTTCTACCACGGCCTTTCGGGCCGCATCAAGGACGAATTGGCGGTTCGAGATCTTCCTGCTGGTTTGGATGAGTTGGTCGCTCTGGCCATCCGTATCGACAGTCGTCTGCGAGAACGGAGAAAGGAGAGGGATTTTTTGGTCGGCTCACCAGTAATCCAGAGGGCGCTGGTGAGCCGGAATGTGAACTTTAAAACGCCCTCTCGACCTTTGATTAAGGCTCAGCTGCTATGTTCAGGGACCTATCACACTGTTTCAGTTCTCATTGACTCTGGTGCAGATGCAAACCTCCTGGACAGGACTCTCGCTTCACAGCTGGGTATCGGGCGGATAGCCCTGGAGGAACCCATCCGCGCCACGGCTTTAGACGGCCATCTCCTCTGCAGGGTCACTCATCAATCCACTCCTCTGCCGATGACCATGTCAGGTACTCACAGTGAGACACTCACCTTTCACCTCATCCATTCACCACAGCAGCCGGTCATTTTGGGCTATCCATGGCTTAGGAGACATAATCCACACATTGACTGGGCTACAGGAACTATATTACAATGGAGTGCTCATTGCCATGCTGTTTGCCTAAAACCTGTTTCATCATTGGGCCCTAGTCGGGTTGATCCCTCTGACTCTACAGATATCTCCCAGGTTCCCAAGGAATACCTTGATCTGAAGGGGGTGTTTAGCAAGACCCGGGCCACATCGTTGCCGCCGCATCGTCCATATGACTGTGCCATTGACCTGCTTCCAGGTACAAGCCCTCCCAGGGGTAGACTGTTTTCACTATCTGCTCCGGAGACTAAATCAATGGAGAGATATATCAACGACTCTCTGGCTGCGGGTCTCATTAGACCATCCTCGTCTCCTGCGGGAGCGGGGTTTTTTTTTTGTCAGTAAGGACAAGACCCTGCGGCCGTGCATAGACTATAGAGGACTCAATGACATTACGGTGAAGAACAGGTACCCTCTTCCCCTTATCTCCTCTGCATTTGAGCTGCTACAAGGTGCTACCATTTTTTCCAAGCTCGATCTCCGTAACGCTTACCATTTGGTAAGAATTCGAGAGGGGGATGAATGGAAGACTGCCTTTAATACTCCTAGTGGACATTATGAGTATTTAGTTATGCCGTTCGGCCTCACCAATGCCCCGGCAGTCTTCCAGGGGTTGATCAATGAGGTTCTCCGGGACCTGCTCAATGTTAGTGTTTTTGTGTATCTGGATGACATTCTTATCTTTTCAAAGTCTCCACAGGAACATGTGGTGCATGTTCGTCAAGTCCTCCAAAGGCTTTTGAAGAACCACCTCTTCGTAAAAGCAGAGAAGTGTGAGTTCCACACCACAACGGTATCATTCCTTGGGTTTGTCATCAATGCTGGTGATATTTGGATGGACTCAGCCAAGACGAGAGCAGTCGCTGACTGGCCTGTGCCTGTCACTCGGAAGGAACTTCAACGCTTTCTTGGCTTTGCCAACTTCTACCGGCGGTTCATCCGTAACTACAGTTCCGTGGCTACCCCCCTCACTTCTCTCACATCCCAACTCGTGCCCTTCCGGTGGTCCTCTGCGGCTGAAGCGGCTTTCAGTGAGTTAAAGTCCCGTTTTACCTCTGCTCCCATCCTCATATTTCCAGATCCTGCCCGGCAGTTTATTGTGGAGGTGGACGCCTCTGACACGGGGGTAGGAGCGGTCCTTTCTCAGCGGTCGGCTAAGGACCAAAAGGTTCATCCATGTGCCTTCTTCTCCCGGAAGCTGTCCCCGGCAGAGAGGAATTACGACATTGGGAACCGGGAGTTGTTGGTGGTCAAACTGGCATTGGAGGAGTGGAGACACTGGTTGGAGGGAGCGGAGCAGCCATTTGTGGTCTGAACGGATCACAAGAATCTGGAATATATCCGCTCGGCCAAACGACTGACCGCTCGGCAAGCTAGGTGGGCCCTTTTTTTCAATCGCTTTGTGTTTTTGCTCTCCTACAGACCAGGCTCCAAGAACCTCAAACCAGACGCCTTGTCCCGTCAGTTCCAGCCTGAGAGCTCCCCCCTTCATCCTGAAGGTATCCTCCCTCCGGAGTGTGTTGTCGGTGCAGTAACCTGGGAGGTGGAGGACAGGGTAAAACGCTCCAACGCCGAACATCCTGCTCCCAGTGCTTGTCCGGTTAACCGGTTGTTTGTTCCTGCTCACCTCTGCTCGCAGGTGCTCCAGTGGGGTCACTCTTCTCGCCTTGCTTGCCATCCCGGGATCCGACGCACACTAGCAATGCTCAAGCAACGCTTTTGGTGGCCGTCCATGGAGGAGGACACCAAGGGATTCGTTGGTGCTTGCCAAATCTGCGCTCAGCACAAGACCTCCCGCAAGGCTGCCTCTGGTCTCCTCCACCCTCTACCACTTCCGCATCGCCCATGGTCCCATATTGCATTGGATTTCGTAACCGGCCTACCCATCTCCAGTGGTAACACAGTTATTCTGACAGTCATCGATCGATTCTCCAAATCTGCCCGGCTTATCCCACTGACAAAATTGCCTACCGCCAAGGAAATGGCCGAGATTCTGTTACAGGAGGTGTTTCGTGTCCACGGTCTGCCCATAGATGTGGTCTCCGACCGTGGCCCACAATTCACCTCTCGCTTTTGGGCCGAGTTTTGCAGGCTACTGGGGGCCACAGTCAGCTTGTCATCTGGGTACCATCCGCAATCTAATGGACAGGCGGAGCGCCTGAACCAAGAGATGGAGACAGCATTACGATGCCTCTCCTCCCGCAATCCTGGTCCAAGGAACTTCTGTGGGTCGAGTATGCCCACAACACCCTTCCCAGCTCAGCCACAGGGCTCTCACCCTTCCAGTGTGCCCATGGATATCAGCCCCCACTCTTCCCGGAGCAGGAACTCGAGGCCAGTGTTCCTTCTGTCCAGGCATTTATCCAGCGGTGCCGACGCACTTGGAAGCAGGCCCGCGCCACGCTGATGCGCACTTCCGAGCGCTACAAACAGTCTGCCAACAGACGTCGCCTCCCTGCACCTCAGTATGCTCCAGGACAACGGGTCTGGCTGTCTACACGGGACCTTCCCCTCAGAGTGGAGTCCAAGAAACTAGCTCCTCGTTTCGTGGGCCCGTTTCCGGTGTCGCGGGTCATTAATCCTGCAGCCATCCGGCTGCGTCTACCACCATCCATGAGAGTTCACCCCACCTTCCACGTCTCCAGGGTTAAACCTGTCGAGGAAAGCCCGCTTAACCCCGCCCCCAGACCCCCACCACCCCCCCGACTCCTCGACGGGGATCCTATCTACACGGTCCGTCGCCTGCTCAAATCTCGGCGACGGGGTAGGGGACTTCAATACCTCGTGGATTGGGAGGGCTATGGGCCGGAGGAACGACAATGGGTCCCCACTCGCGACATTCTGGACCCCTCCCTGATCACTGCCTTCCACCGTGCTCATCCGGACCAGCCCAGTGGGACGTCAAGGGCCGTCCCTAGAAGGGGAGGTTCTGTCACGAATTCCCCACCTTCCTAGTTAAATGCATCCTGTTTACACGTTTAATTAACTCACCTGTCATTCCAGATCCTGTCATCCTCACCTGATTGTCCCTCATTCCCTTCACCTGGTCCTCACGCCCTTCTCACCTGCAGCCCATCCCCTCATTAGTCCCTCACTATTTAGCTCCCTCACTTCCACTTGTCCTCTGCCAGATTGTCTTGTGTGTCACCGCCAAACCTTCCAGCGTTATTAGAGTTTCTCCCTGACCTGCCTGTTAAGACCCGATTTGCCTGTTTATCCGACTCAAGATTTTGCCTGCCCCTTTTTTTGGATTTGTTGCCCTGTTGGACTGATTACCTGGTTTTGACCCTGCCTGAAATACACAGTAAACTGCCTCCTCCTGCATTCCGTTGTTAGTCGTGCTTTTGGGTTCCAGTACCTATAACCCTTACATGAATGACTTAAGCCCAGCATATACCGGCTACGGCGCATCGTGTCATATCATCATATTCATATCAATACAATGTTAATCACAGCGACGTCACGCGCGGAGGCTCAGGCCCAGGGCCCCCCTGAGCTCATGGGCCAGATTGTGATATTGTGTCCAATGTTACTAAGGGCCCCACAAATGCACACAGTCGATACGCATCTGGCTCGTAATGAGGAATTAATAAATCATGGAGCACGTGTGAGAAAAAAAGTCTTTGTGCATCAGAACATCACACACGGCGCGAAGGACGAGAGATCCTGACGTCTGAACGTTGAGTGTGCGTGTTCATCGTGACCCGTGCAGGGTGCTTTTATCACTCTTTTAATGCTCGGGTACACTTCAGAAAATCAACCTTCTTTCGACACGTGCTTGAATACCTCTCCTACTGACTGAAGATTAGACCCTGTTCACACTGCAGAGCTCTGCGATCAATAAAGCTGTCACTCAGGCACAGTTTCCCGTGTATTGAAAAGCACTCACCAAGAGCTGTGCTGTGATTAATCATTATGCACATAATTATCCATATCTGTTTCTAGAGCCTGCTTTTTAATTTTTTTTTTAAAGAACCCCATAATCACAAATCCGTGCGCTCTCAGCCGCGGGAAGTTCAATCCATTAGCGCTCTGTTATTTTACAGGGACGCTCCTTTAAAGACGTTAAAGCCGTCTCTGTTGAGTGCCAACACTTTCACTGTCACGGCGCCGTGTTCGCTTCAACAGATATCGAGCTGGTGAAACGATGTTTAAATGCAGCAGCCGGCAGTAAAACACAGGCCTGTCGTTCAGCGTTTCATTGAGCAGCTCGTTTAATTTCCGACTCTTTATCCAACAAGGGATTTCAGTTGACCTGGAAAAACAGGGTGCCTTCATACATGAATACACTTTATGGAAGTAAATGAAGGGAGTCATATTAATAAGACTAACAGCCAGCAGCTCTGTGAGGCCGTATAAAAAAAAGAAGATGAACATCGACATGCTAAAACGTTATTATAATAATAAATAAATAAAATACATCGGCATGCTAAAACGTTATTATAATAATAATATTATTATATTTTATTATAATAATAAATAAATAAAATACATTTATCTGTCTATGTGTTTATTATGGGTAATTGAATATTTATTTTAATATAAAAATCTCTTTTTCTTAAAATATCTGTATCAATATTTGACAGTTTATCCGACGAGTCGGACGATAATTCAACGTGACCGTTCTTCGTCTTTCAAGAGAGATCATGATACACAAGCATGTCGTCTTAATTGATAATAACAAATGAGAAAATAATAAAACAAGATAATTTTCCACCAAAATTCAATGAGAAAATACTCCGTATACTTCAGGACTCCAAGTAAATACACCATTTATTCATTGAAGAACCAGAAAATATATATCCTGAGATATATCGCTATCTAGATATGACATGACCAATATGACCAATATGACCAATATGACCAATATCTGGAGAGGAGATTTTTATTGCCCAACAATAGAGGGAATCTAAAATGTCAACCTCATGATGGCGATACCGAGAAGGTCAGGGGATCGCCAAAAAGCAGATAAGATACATCGTCTGGAGAACCATTAGTGTTTGTAAGAAATATCATAGCAATCCATCCAATAGCTGTATGTGCTACATACCCCCCCCCCCCCCCCCCCCACACACACACACACATACTTCCTCTGTTTGGTTCTTACTCACCGCACTAATGAAGTATTTTCTCTCCACAGAGAAAATAAACTATAGGCAGGGAATTTCAAATTGTGTGTGTGTGTGTGTGTAATAATGATGCCCTCGACATGGAATCAGACCCGGAGTCTCTGATGGTCAAAATAAAGAAGTCAAAAATAGAATAGGTGGAAGCGAAGCGAGGGCTCCTCGGGGGAGTATGGATCGCTAAGAGGCTCCATACAGAAACTCCTCTTAATGAGAGAAGAGACTAAAGGCCCTTCTCTACTGACAACACACTACAGAGAAACGCATGAATATCGGCCATTTCTATACCAGGAGTTCTTAAAAAGGTCAGAAAAGTGAAAACCTTTAAGTGAATGATTAATATCTATATTGCTTGTGTATTTTTAGCCTCATTAGCGGCGGCACTCCAAGGTTTGGATGTCAGTCTGTTGGTCCGGACTGAAATATGTCAACTATTGGATGGATTGCCATGCGATTATGCACAGGCATCCTTCATGGTCCCCAGAGGATGAAGCTCAGTGACTCTCGTGGTCCCCTTACTTTTCCTTTAGAATCACCATGAGTTTGACTTTTTTTTCATTTAAATGTATCAACAACTACTGGATTTATTGCAATGACCTCTACAATCCCCTGAGGATGACTTCATAAAAAAAAAAAATCTATTTCTTGAGGCATTTGACGTCTGTACAAAATGTTGTTGACCCCCAAAAAAAAATAGCAGGGACATTTCCTCGTCTGGGCAAGTATTTTTAGCAAAAACAACTAAATATTGTATTTGTTGTGGTCTGTGTTTGTTTGGTATATATTATAAGGCTTTTGTCTCCACAGCCAATTTATCATGTGAATATTTGACCAGAATTTGGCCCATTGTGTTTCCACTGGAGGTCAGAGTCAAAATAATGGGTGAGCATTTATCATGCAAATCAACACCATCACGTTGGATGACACCTTGGAGCTCTGCAGGCTGCAGGGCTGGACCGCGGAGCCTTCACCTAATCGGAAGTTATTGACAACAGAGGAGGAAACAGCAGCTAAATATTTCCGGCGCTGGAGGAGAATGAGTCAGAAATCAGTTTAAGTGTCAGAATTCAATACTTCAAGGAAACCATCATCAGTCTCTGTCTCGCTCTACCCGCGGTTTTATAGACGAAACATCATAAAGATCCTCCTCCGCTGTTCCGAGGGGATTTTCTATCTATCAAATTTGGGATTTCAACCACCGACTCCCACACAATAAAAGATCTTTCCTCCCCTCCTACAGTACATTTTCCTTCCTTCCATGGTCTTCCTCGCTCTTCCTTCCTCCTCTTCCTCCTCGCTCATGCTATTCTCAGACAGCGTCCGGGGCTCTCGGTGCTTATCACCTTCAGAGACGATGGCCTCATAACGCGGGGCCAGGGGCCACCTCAGGGGAGCCGGGCGGCGTATCATACCAAGAAAAATGGAAGTGTGTGTTCACTAAAGTTATATGTGCCTCTATCTAAACATGTCAGACTGAGCTGACCTAGCACAGCAGGAGATACGGGTTGAATCAGGCGGATGTTACAATATAGAGACCTCAACATAATTTGTGATTTTGGGTTATACAAAATAAACTGAATTGAATCCAGCAGGTGAGAGAAGAGGGCGAGAGGTTGTTTTTAGCGTGTATTGATGCATAATGAGAAAGTCTTCACATCCTTTCCCTGAGTAAACGTACTTATATAACCATTTAAACATATTCCATTACGAGTGAAAGTCCTGCATTAACTTTAAATATTAAAAGTAAAAGTACTCTTTCTGCAGAAAAATAGCACATATGGATTATAATATTATAGATATCTCATCTGGATCACGAGCCACAACTTGACGCTGCTCATTTTTGTTATTATACATAAAATCTGTAAAGTAATCAGTGACACAGTGGAGTAAGAAGTATTGTGTTTTTCTCAGAAATGTAGTAGAATAGAAGTATAAAGCAGCAGAAAATATGAATGCAATTACCTGAAAATTGTACAGTGCTCGAATAAATTTAATTAGTTAGATTTCACAACTGTATCGAGCGTGTGTGTCTTCCACTTCAACACTAGTTAGAAGAGAGGTTAGAGGGGATACAGTTACTACAGTAAATGTACATCACTTCTGATATTGTGGACAATAACACAGAATTAGTTCATGAAAGTCAACTTTCAACACGTTTAGGGCTAGTAGAAAAATCAGCGAGTCAATCACCATATGTAACACCCTGTTCTGTTTCTCCTGTGTTCCGTGTCTCCTGTGTCTCCTCTGTGTCTCCTCTGTCTTAATTGTTTAATTCCCTGCACCTGCCCTCAGCCACTCTTGTCTCGTTACTGTCTGATGTCGTACACCTGTGTCCCCCCCTATATATTGTGTCAGTCTTTCCCTTGTCTCCTGTTGGATTGTCGTCTATAGTTCCGTGTCTTTTTTCCCGTCGTCCTGTCTTTCGGGCGTATTCCTGATCCTGCCTCCCCTGGACATTGAATCAGACCCGGAGTCTCTGATGGTCAAAATAAAGAAGTCAAAAATAGAATAGGTGGAAGCGAAGCGAGGGCTCCTCGGGGGAGTATGGATCGCTAAGAGGCTTCATACAGAAACTCCTCTTAATGAGAGAAGAGACTAAAGGCCCTTCTCTACTGACAACACACACAGAGAAATGCATGAATATCGGCCATTTCTATACCAGGAGTTCTTAAAAAGGTCAGAAAAGTGAAAACCTATAAGTGAATGGCTTAATATCTATATTTTTTATGCATTTTTAGCCTCATTAGCGACGGCGCTCCAAGGTTTGGATGTCAGTCTGTTGGTCCGGACTGAAATATGTTACTTCTGATATTGTGTACAATAACACAGAATTAGTTAATGAAAGTCAACTTTCAACACGTTTAGGGCTAAAACAATTAGTAGAAAAATCAGCGAGTCAATCACCATACAGGACTGTCTCAGAAAATTAGAATATTGTGATAAAGTTCTTTATTTTCTGTAATGCAATTAAAAAAACAAAAATGTCATGCATTCTGGATTCATTACAAATCAACTGAAATATTGCAAGCCTTTTATTCTTTTAATATTGCTGATTATGGCTTACAGCTTAAGAACTCAAATATCCTATCTCTAAATATTAGAATATCATGAAAAAGTATACTAGTAGGGTATTAAACAAATCACTTGAATCGTCTAATTAACTCGAAACACCTGGAAACACATTTTCAAATGTTTGATTTTGTTTTGCTGTTATAAATCTTTTTTTTACTTGGTCTGAGGAAATATTCAAATTTTATGAGATAGGATTTTAGAGTTTTCTTAAGCTGTAAGCCATAATCAGCAATATTAAAAGAATAAAAGGCTTGCAATATTTCAGTTGATTTGTAATGAATCCAGAATGCATGACATTTTTGTTTTTTTAATTGCATTACAGAAAATAAAGAACTTTATCACAATATTCTAATTTTCTGAGATAGTCCTGTATGTAACACCCTGTTCTGTTTCTCCTGTGTTCCGTGTCTCCTATGTCTCCTCTGTGTCTCCTCTGTCTTGATTGTTTCATTCCCCGCACCTGCCCTCATCCACTCTTGTCTCGTTACTGCCTGATGTCGTACACCTGTGTTTCCCCTCCTATATATTGTGTCAGTCTTTCCCTTGTCTCCTGTGTGATTGTCGTCTATAGTTCTGTCTTTTTCCCCATCGTCCTGTCTTTCGTGCGTATTCCTGAGCCTGCCTCCCCCGAACCCCGATCCTCTGCCTGTCCCTTTTTGGACCTTGTTGTTTTTTTGGTAAACGTTTGCCTCATTAAAGAGCGCCTTTTGTTATTCACGTTGAGCCTTCTCTGCGCCTGAGCCTCACCCCGTGACAAGAACCTGACACCATAAACTCAAAATATTTGGGATTTAGACAGTGTGAAGATGTCACATGTGGCTCTCGGCTCAAACTCAATATTAGTTTTCACTAGTTTTGGCGTTTTTTGAAGTGAATAAATCCAGAAAATTATGTATCATCAATAAAAAATATAGCACCAATATTTAAAATCCTGATGATGGAAGAGGCTCGCTGGGATCCAAAGGAGCAGCGAACGAAAGCGAAAACCTTTCCCGAGGAAAATGGGAGGAGGTTCACAACCAAACAACATAACAGCCGATCAGGCGGCGGCAGCAGAGCCTGCGGGGCGACTTCCGTCTCTGGGGACGACTAATTGTCAGTTTAATGCAATGCCTGGTCTCTGTGGTGGACGTGCGGTCGCACGGAACACTGAGGAAACAACGCCCTCGGGGAAGGTTCCCTGAGATTTCCTCCCACCTGCCTTTCCTCGAAAAAAGAAAGAAAGAATGAACACTTCTGGTTGAAAAGCAACTTTAAATAACGACTGAAAAAAGACACTTTCTCACGCCTGTCGGTGAGTAAAAGGAAATTGTGTTGTGGATTTGGACGTGGGCGACATTAAATGTCTTTAAATTGTCACTGTCATTGTTTTTTTGGATAGAGGCTCTCGCACTTAGCAGCCTCCCTCTTGTTCTCTCCCACAAAGTAGAGTGAAGTGACACGGTAAACGGCTGCGTCGGAGGGGCGAAGACATCCACTGTCAGCCGGTCACGTGACGCAGACATATGGGACCATATAATTAAATTAAGTAAAATAGCTCGGAGGCAGTTTAAAAGTACTTGCGCTGCTTGCAAATTGTGACATGTATCATTAATCTCTCTCTCTCTCTCTCTCTCTCTCTCTCTTGTGCCAACCTCCTCTGCACGTCTCAATCCTCAGCGGTCGCCTACAAATCTCCGGCCTGCCAGCTTGTGCCAGTCGTCTGCAGAGCCCACGCTCTCTCCAGTCGCCCGCTCTATCACTCCAGTGTGCGTGGTCCTCTCGTCACGCTCAGCCGAGTTAACACCGAGTGGTAAACAGCCCCGGGCCACTGTCAGGCCTTCCTGCAGCTGAGGGCACTTAAAGTAGCAGACAGCGGGGTTAACTTCATTCTCACGTGTCAAGTGCAAAAGTCCAGGCTGTGAGAGAAAAGAATATGTGTGCGTGCGACGCAAAAAAAACACAACAACCCAATGTGATGGATGAACAAGGGAGGGACACGATTACATGAATTTGAGGCTTACGATAAAGCCAACGTGACAAAAAAGGTGTCCGACAGTGTGAGGAAAAGAAGAAGGTGTCCTCGTCTTCTCTCAGCGTGCCTCCAGGGCGCAGCGGTGCTGTGAAGAGGTCCTGAACAAGGTTATCCTGGCTTCCATCCTGTAGTGCAGGGGTGTCAAACTCGTTTTCACTGTGGGCCACATCAGCATCATAGCTTCCCTCAAAGAGACGGTTGTAACAGAAATATATAAATTAGTGCTGTGAAAAATAACGCGTTAACTCAGTTAATTCAATTTCAGGTTTAACTAGTTTTTTTTTTTAACGCATTTAACGCATGCGCAGAATGAGCTTCCAATCCGTCTGTTGTTGGTCGTCGGGATGAAAAAAAAGTCACTTGCAAAATGAGCTTCCAATCCACCACTTCAATCTGAACTCTGTCCGCTCTCATGCAGACGGTCTGTTCATCGGTAATGATCCTTCCGCAGGTTCACCTACGGAAACCTTGTTACGACTTTTACTTCCTGTAGATCAGGGTCTCAACACGTCGATCGCGACCTGCCAGTCGATCGCGGCGTAGTGTCGGTAGATCGCATGACATTAAAAAGATTGGCCCGCCCCCTGACATGTTCTCTATAGCACGTCTTTGTTCTTTTATTAAACTAAACGTCTGTTGTTGATCGTATCTCCACAGCAGCAGGTCATCTCTGTCTCTTCGCGTTGCGTTAACACTTATCGATCTCCGTCTCGCGCGCCACAGAGCTCCGTGCGCGCGCATCGGGACCGAGCAAAAAAAAAGTCACTTGTCAATCTGTCCCCGTGTCCGGGCCGGTGAGGTTTCAGCTTTGCAGCGGTGTCCCCGCCGTCCCTTTCTTCACGGCCCAGTTCATGAAGAAAACCCACACAGTCAGTTTGCCTCAGCAGCTGCTAGAGGAAGACTAGAGGCATTTAGATTGTATCATGGTGGAGTTAATGGTTGACAAACAAGAGAAAAATGTTCTGTTTAAACATTCTGTTTAGGATGAAGATGTATTAATGTTCCATATGGAAGAAAACTGCTAAATAACTGCTGAGTTGCAGCACCATTGTATAGAAGAATGTATAAATGTATATATCCGTCTTTTGTCATAAATCTCTATGTTCTCACAAAATATACCGAGAATATCGGTAATATGTGATTAATCATGATTAATCCACAAAAACCTGTGATTAACCCGATTAAAAATTGTAATCGTTTCACAGCCCTAATATAAATGTATAAACTACTCCCGAACACATTGTTGACTAACTCTTTTTGCATTTGATTATTGTTATTTTAGTGTAGAAATATTGTACATAAGAAAATGTCTCTAATATTATAAAATAAATCTATTTGATTTGAAACCTTCAAAATAAAAGCACAGGAACTTTTTCAGATTTTTTTTAATAAAAGGTGATCATATGTCTTTCAAGCCGCCAGGGGCCAACATAAATATATAAATGTATAAACTACTCCCGAACACATTAACTAACTCTTTTTGCATTTGATTATTGTTATTTGAGTGTAGAAATATTGTACATAAGAAAATGTCTCTAATATTATAACATGAATCTATTATATTTGAAACCTTCAAATAAAAGCACAGGATTTAAAAAAATATTTTTTTGGAAGAAACGGTGATCATATGTCTTTCAAGCCGCCAGGGGCCACATAAAATGACACGGCGGGCCGAATTCGGCCCGCGGGCCGTGTGTTTGACACCTGTGCTGTAAGTGTGTTCACAGCACCCACTGCAGCGCCTGAAGGCCCCAAACCACGTTGTACTGTTCCCCGTCGGGATGCTCTCAATGGCAGTGATGATTACAACTGAGAAGGCTACAACTAGTTTAGAAGTTATTAAAGAAAACAACAACAAAAACATCAAAATAATGTGAAAGTCAGTCAAACGGACACATTCTTGCTGTCATCATTTTGTCCAGTTTTTTCTCTCCAGTGTTCTTGCTCATGGGCGAATTATTCTGCAATAAGCTACTTTTTTCAAAATTATATTCACAATAACATGAAACAGTTTGTGAAGAATGCAAATAAACAACCTCGTCACACTATGTCAGCATCAGTGCTCTTGTAATGTGTCCCCAGACGGTGTCTTTGTGCCTTATATCATCTTGAGGACACCTGTGGTGGCTGGAGGTCACATGACCTGAAACATGTGGGCGTGTGTATTTTAACACGTATATGTAGTTTTTTCGTTATCTCATCTGTTGCTAGAGGCTAAGCACACTAACTATCCACCACGGATCCAAATGGATAATATGAAGATGAATAATCTCCATGAGGTTATTAACGACGGGTCCTTTCAGTGAGTTTGGATTAATCTCTAGAGATGATTGCGTGTCCGTCTGGCCGCAGAGCCCAAGACAAAAGGCTGTAATAGGTGCAGGTTGATGAAATATTTCTGGCTCGCTAAATGTTTGTCGTTAGCGACGGTACGCATGTGTGTAGGTGTCAGTCTACCTGTCACTATACGCGTGAGCATTTGCATATTTAAATATGTGCGGATGTCTCCTCAGTGCATGTCTAATAATATGCATGGCATGTTAATGAGCCGCAATCACCTTCCAGCAGGATGGAGGAACATTCATTTGGGAAAGCCGAGAGGCTGTCATTCCACCAGACACCCTGCGCTCTCCAATGGCCCCGGAAGGCTCTCCAAATTGCATGTTTCACTTTGCACATTCATCCGGACCCTTCTCATAATTCACGCCGGCTGGAATCGATACCGTCTAATTAAATTGTGCATCGTGCTTAAAGTTAATTTTAAGGACTCCCCCCCCCCCCCCCCCCCCCAGAGTTAAGTCAAATCCGCTTAAACAGACTCCCCGACCCCCTTTTTCCTCAGCGCAGTGACGGGGAAGGGGCTCCTAACGTGTGCTGGGAGAGCTCGACAAAAGACATGATGTGGACGGCTTCCTCATAAATAAGTAAAACGCAGCATGTTCTCAGGCGAGAGGAAGACCGTAAGTATGTATAGACGTATGGCAACGTGTCAGAGGGTCACGCCGCACATACATGCGGGGATGCACAATGGGGCTCTCCCCCCCCCCCCCCCCCACACAGCTCAGTTGCACAATAGAGTACCCATGGATTCATTTCAGGAATAGCTCCATGATTCAACATCCGAGTGACTGTAACAACGTAGTAGAATTCCTGAGGAGGATGAGCCGGGAACCAGCTTGTTGAGTTGTGGAGCACTGTTGCAGCAGCTACCGTTGCATTCGGAGGAAAGAATAAATGATGGATTTATCTTTAGCCGTTGTCGGCGTATTTATTTAGCAAGCTTCAGACACATCAGTCTCACGGTCAGAGCTACTTCAACTGAACAAATAACATGTGACACATTAGCCTTTATAGCCTGAGCCCTAGCGCCACCCTGTGGTGTAACCATATATACATACCACAGGACAGTATCACATTACATATACATATACATCTGAGTACATATCTCAACACCCCCACTTGAACTCAGGTTGCTATACTTCAAGCAAAAGAAACACAAAAACAGAATGAATGTGAACCTCTGTCATACACATATCACTCTCCAAAGAGAGCACTTGCAAACCTCTTCAGTTTCAACTTACTTACAGGTTTGGTCATCACATCAGCAATCATGTTATCGGTAGAACAATACATCAAAATCACCCTTCTCTCCATCACAGTTGACTTGATAAAGTGGTACTTTATGTCAATGTGTCTACACCTCTGTCTGTTTACAGGGTTTTTGGCAAGAGCTATTGTGCCCTGATTGTCCTCATGTACAATAGTTTGTGTGTACTTGTAGTTATCTATACCCCTAATAATTGCTCCAGGTATAGACATTCCTGTATGGTTGAAGCCAGTGCCATGTATTCTGCCTCGCAGGTGGACAGCGCAACTGTGGGTTGTTTTCTAGTCTTCCACGAGACTAGAGAGCTGTTCTGACTAAGACGGACACAGTATCCTGTGGTACTGCGTCTGTCACTGGTATCAGCCGCCCAGTCAGCATCACTGTAGGCTAGTATTCCTAGCTCCTCACTGTCATTTCTCCTAAAGTTTAACCCTTTCTCTGCAGTGCCTTTGAGATACCTTAGTACGTGCTTCACTGTGACCCACTGCTCCTCTGTAGGCTCTGCAAAGTACTGTGATAATCTGCTCACTACAAAACTCAAATCTGGTCTGGTACAAGTAGTGAGGTATATAAGACTACCCACAGCCTCCCTGTACATCCTGACATCTTCCATCTTTACTGCATCATCAGTATACTCTAGCTTCTGCTCACAGGGTGTTTCTCTGGTCCTACAATCTTGCATATTAAAACGCTGTAGTATCTTGTTAGTGTACCTTTCCTGTGACATGTTTACACATCCATCTGATTGACTGAAATCAATACCCAGAAATGTTTTGAGTTTGCCTAAATCTTTCATTTTAAACTTTTCTGAGCATTTCTTTCACCTCTTTCAGTCTCTCTTCATTGCTTGCTGCAATGATCAAGTCATCGACCCATATGATTATGATCACCTTTCCTTCTTTTGACTCTTTGGCATAAACACAGTGGTCGGCTGGGTTTTGTGTGAATCCATCCTCAGTAAGGCAATTGTGCAAAACCCTATTCCAATTTCGGCCGGACTGTTTAAGACCGTAAAGGATTTCTCTAGCTTATAAACTATACCCTCTTTTCTTCATAACCCTCTGGTGGATTGATGTAGATCTCATAATCTATGGGAGCGTGCAAGCACGCAGTTTTCACGTCCATTTGGTGTAGGAGTAAATTCTCCTGTGCAGCTTTTGTAGCACCACCCTTACACTCGTCATGTCTGCCGTGGGTGAAAACGTCTCCCCATAGTCTATTCCCCTTCTCTGTCTGTAACCCTTGGCCACAAACCTTGCTTTGTATTTGTCTCTCCCATCTGCATCAGTCTTGATGGCGTAAACCCATCTACCCCCCACTGTCTCCTTGCCTATTGGCAGTGATGTCGGGGTAAAGGTCTTGTTCTCGTTTAAGGACTGGATTTCCTCATCCATGGCTTTTGTCCATTGTTTTGAGTTAGCTGACCCCATTGCCTCCGCAAATGTCTGTGGAATGCCACACACCGCTCTACAGCAGTAGTCTACTGTGATATGAAGCGCATCACTGACACCGTTTTCAGTTATGAACTCATCTAAATGACTCGGCTTCCTTCTTTCTCTAGATGGATACCTTTTACTCTCTGGTTCGCCACTTGTCACACTCTGTTGCGTTTGATTATGGTCACTAGACCTCGTTTCTGTACCTGGACTATCACTATTTTCGGTTTTCCTACTCACCCCCTGCGTGGTTTCAGTAGTCCTGGGTCTCACAGTGTCATCATAGCTATCGCTTGGATCTGGCTCACCTGTCTGTGTTTGTTTTTCCACAGTTGACTGCCTCACAAACTTTACTAGTCTGTGTTTTTGTACTTTGTTTGTATCTGGATGATACACCAAATACGCTGGGCTGTTCTTGTCGTGACCTACAAAATGCCCCTTCTCACATCTGGAATCAAGCTTCCCTTTGCTCTGTTTGTATGTGTAACATACAGACCCAAATTTTTGCATTTTGGATACATTGGGCTTTTTGTTGGTTAGCAGCTCATAAGGAGTCTGCCCTGTACGTTTGTTAAAACATCTGTTCCGTACCATTGCTGCTGTTTGTACAGCGTAGGGCCATAGCTGCTTGTTTAATGCACTTTCAGCTATCATGCACCTACCCATCTCAAAAAGAGTACGCCAACCCCTCTCTGCTGTTCCGTTCTGGTGTGGGGAATAAGGAGCTGACGTTTCATGTCTGATATTATTTTTCCTCAACACTGCTTGGAAATCACTGCATGTAAACTCTGTTCCGTTGTCGGATCTGATGCACCTCACCTTCCCATAAGGATACATCTGCTAGGAACTTTTCCGTAGCCTGTGTTGTGTCACTTTTCTTCTTTAGAAAATAAACAAACACTGCGCTTGAGTAATCATCAGTAAATGATTGCACATATTTGTAACCTTCACTCGACTCAGTGGATACAGGACCTGCAAGGTCTGTGTGTACCATCTGTAAGGGAGCCTTTGCTCTGGTATCAGGGTCCCTATTTCTGGTTTGGGCAAACTTTCCTGAATACACACCTCACACTCTTGTTCGGGCCTACCCGTTTTACCTTTGATCTGCATACCTACAACAACATTTTGCAACTTCGCAACATCGTCATAGTTACAATGGCCTAATATTTCATGCCATGTCTGTATGTCGTGACAGGCATTACACTTATCATTAGATTCACATTCAGTATGCAAATAATACAGCTTTCCATACACATGAATGTTAAACCTGGTACCGCCTCTGGTTATCAGGACATCTTTATCTTCTTTGAAGACAACCGTAGCTCCACTCGTGGTAGCTGCCTTCACCGAGAAGATGCTCTGGGGATATGACGGTACAAACAAAGCATCTCTCAGCGTCGCCTTTCGTCGCTGTCCGTTGCTGTCGATGAGGAAACCTCAGCATTCCCCCTCCGCTGAGCAATTCCGCTGCATCGGGTGCCGTCTGCCAGCTCGACAATGTGCGTTTCTTGCTTGAACGCGCTGTCGAAACTTTTGAAACAGGTTATGTCAGTGATGACATGAGAGGTAGCTCCTGTGTCCACCATCAGACCCTTCTCCTGGATACTGCACGCCGGCTGCCGCTGGGTTCTGGTTCCTCCGTCTCTCACCGTGAGCGCGTAGTCCTCGTCGGCATCTTCTGAGACTTTACTCACACCATCTTGTTTGTCCTTACGCCTACACGTGGCATCTTTGTGTGTGTCGCTTTTGCAAAAACTACACCATGTCTTCTGTCGACACGCTCTCGCTCTGTGGCCTTTGATGCCACACTTGAAACATGACATTTCTGTGTCTTCTTTGTTCCAGTCACGGGCGACCGTTTTGGCGGACGCCTTCCACTCTTCCCTTGAGTCTTCATCACACTGTCGCCGACTCAGCTACGTTTAACTTCTCCGTTTCTTCAAAACTTCGTAGTTTAGTCTTGAATTCTGCAAACGTGATGTTATCGTCCGTATGCGCCACATGTATTGCAAATGGCTTAAAACTCTCAGGCAGTCCTTTTAAAACCATAGCCACTAGCAATCCGTCTCCTAACGTTTCACCTGCGTTCCTCAGCGCTGTGATGGCGGTTTCTGCTCTGATGATATAGTCCATTATACTCTCATGGCTTGCCTTCTGAAGCGATGTCAACGTGGTGTACAAGTTGATTATACGGGGCTTTCCCTTCCCTGCATAATACTCTCTCAATATTTTCAGAGTTTTTCTTCCATCATCGGGCGCATCCCTCATTACTAACGAGAGGCTTTTGTCGTCCAACAGTAAAATTAGCTCTGCGTATGCGTCAGCATTTTTACCTGCATCTGCTGCTCGCTCTTGTTCTGACGTCGGTTCTCTCAGAATAGTGTCCTTTAGTCCATTCAAATGGAGATATCCCAGCGTTTTGGTTTCCCAAATCTCATACTTGGTTTCGTCTCCGTCGAATGTCGGTCGAGGCAACCTGCTCCTGCCTCGTTGTTCCATCATGCGAGCTTGCTCTTCTTCTTAGCTAGCTGCCCGTTAGCACGCGGTTCGTTGCGACTTTCTAACTGTTAAACTTTTCTTCCGAACGACTCCTGGGCCCATAACCTGTTGAGTTGTGGAGCACTGTTGCAGCAGCTACCGTTGCATTCGGAGGAAAGAATAAATGATGGATTTATCTTTAGCCGTTGTCGGCGTATTTATTTAGCAAGCTTCAGACACATCAGTCTCACGGTCAGAGCTACTTCAACTGAACAAATAACATGTGACACATTAGCCTTTATAGCCTGAGCCCTAGCGCCACCCTGTGGTGTAACCATATATACATACCACAGGACAGTATCACATTACATATACATATACATCTGAGTACATATCTCAACACAGCTCGTACGCTAGATCGGCCCCTGGTTGGAAACTGGACAGGAAGATCCACCGCAGCCCCCGAGCGTTTTGAACAGCGGCCAATTTGATCAACAGCGGAGAAGGATCCATCGCCCTCATTAGTTATAGGAAACATCAAAAGACAGATCAGGGGTTGCTGCTGGAGAGGAGCACCTCTCTTGTTTCTCTGCAGCTAACAAGCCCCGTCTTTCATCACTTTCTTTCAAAATACCACCCGGCAGAGGGGGGACGAACCTCAATTAATGAATGCATTCCTCACGGGGACTGCCATCGCTTGTTTTGGTGCAGTTTAGAAGGTTGAGATAAACTGTCGGAGGGAGGAGGAGGAGGAGGAGGAGGGAAAAGGCCCTGCGGCTGTTTCCCTGTCGTGAACCTCCTTCCATGTGACAAATGTCACACTCCGCTGAGAGAAATCCGCTGAGGCTTTAGATTTCCCAGCCCGTCACACGCCGTTGCCGACTACCGAGAGATTAATTCGTTTCGCAGATGGCGCATGCGAGCGAGGCGCTCAAGCCGTCGCGACCTGCCCCAAAATCTCAAAGCGACGACGAGGGGAAGACTCGAGCTGAGAGGCACGATAACGAGACGGCGCGGACAAAAAGGTCAGCGCGTCGAACTTCATCCTACGATGTACAATAGTTGACATCAAATGAATATAACAGCTTCAGGGTATAATTAAATTCATAAGAAATGTGTTGGAGCCGCGACAATCAATGTTTATTTTTTTTTAGAACAATGGGGAAAGTACTGCGATGCGGTGGAGTGGGGGGGGGGGGGGGGGCTCGTAGTGCTGCTCACTGCAGCGCTACAGGAGGTGCATACAGAGTTTAAGGTGTCCGGCTCGTCACATTCAAGACCCCCGCTGGAGACCACCTGCAGCCAGACAGAGTTAGCAGCTATAGCCGGTGAACACGGTGCAGCATTTAGAGGCTTAATATGCAGACGGCTCCCCCAGGAGGAGGTGGAGCCAAGACTAACAGAGAAGCCTCGTCCTGTGTGTCTGACATCCATCAGGTGGCCAGAAAGACGACGTTACTGCTGCTGTTCCTGCTGCTGCTGTTGCTGCGGTTTGCAGCGACAAGGTCGCCATCAACTTAACGGTGACGAAATACAATGTTGTGTTCACAAAGCCGGCCCCCAAGCGACGAAATAAAACACATCCGTATCATTTTCTAAACATTAGGCGGCTCACTATGAGTCCGCCATCGATGAGCGGAGTTACGTGAAAGACCTCATCGTGTTTTACACCAAAGCAGAGCTCAGGCGGCAGTAAAAGTACATTAGAAGATATAAGCATTAAAAGTAGTTTATCTTTTGAAAGATTTATCGGCAGCTTACATTTTAATGTATTGCTAAGTCTATTTAGAGACACTGACATTCAAAAAATGGCTTAACTTTTTTCAGAGGAGTGAGCCGCAGTTCGTTAATGTTGTTTTTGTGCGTGGTGTGTCAAAGGATCGATCCTTTTTGGTGTTTGCCTCACACTGCGTTTGTTTCTTTGCTCGGTTCGATGGATGTGTGTGTGTGTGTGTGTTCGGGGTGGAGTAAACACTCAAGTGGAGCAGGACCCCCGCTGTGTCCTGTCAAGAGAGAAAAGAACAGCGGGCGACGCAACACTTTTATTCAGCTCTTTCTGCAGTCAAAAAATAATGTCAACATGTTTTTATGTGTTGATAACATATCATAACATATCATAAATTAATATAAGAAAGAAGAGGAGAAAATCTGAAATGCTCCTTTTTTCACATCCCGACAGGCTGAAGGGGGCGTGTCTGTGTTTGGTTGACAGCGGGTGAAAGGCCGAGTGAATGGATGAACCGAGAGTGGACACGGCATCGGAGGCAATTACAAAGAAAAGTCGTGGAAATGACGGAAAAAGGAAAGTCGTGGAAATGACGTAGAAAGAAAAGAGGTGTAAATGACGTGGAAAGAAAAGTTGTGGAAAGAAAAGTCGTGTAAATGACGTAGAAAGAAAAGTCGTGAAAATGACGTCGACAGAAAAGTGGTGGAAATGACGTAGAAAGAAAAGTGGTGTAAATGACGAAAAAGAAAAGTCGGGAAATTATGTAGAAAGAAAAGTCTGGGAAATTATGTAGAAAGAAAAGTCTGGGAAAAGACGTAGAAAAAAAAGTTGTGGAAATGACGTGGAAAGAAAAGTGGTGAAAATGCCGAAAAAGAAAAGTGGGGGAAATGACGTAGAAAGAAAAGTGGTGTAAATAACGTAGAAAGAAAAGTCTGGGAAATGACGTAGAAAAAAAAGTCGTGGAAATGACGTAGAAATAAAAGTCGTGGAAATGACGTAGAAAGAAAAGTCGTGGAAATGACGTCTCCCGTTGACGCCATGATGCCAGCGTGCTTCGTTACCGGTTAACGTTTTAGCAGACAGTTGCTTATTTACCCATAAGGCACCAGCAGTGGCGGTGCAACATCAGCATTTATTTTGAGATGGCGTTTCTGTCTACCTGATTATTAAAGGTCTAATATTTGCTCTTCTTTTTATTTCTCCTCTGCTTCACCTTCAGTGTTGAAAACAGATTTCTGCTGCCGAAAAACGCCACGAGAGTGTTGAGAATTAACCAAAACAGTGACGTCGAAAACCTTGTTGCATACAAGTGGTCCGCTGGTTCTTGGAAAACCACTCTGCAATCAGAGCTTTAATCCTTTCAAATTAATTCTGTCCTGATGGTCCCTCTCGTTATTCGTCTATTGTTGCCTGGTAACGAGGCCGTGATTGGGCGCATGTACGTGTCCGCGTGCGTCTTTTTCAAGAGTTATCCGAGCCCCGCGTTATCACCTCTGACACCGTATTAAGGACGCCGTTGTTTTAATTACACACTTGATGAGCGTTTGAAGAAAGACAACGAGTTCCCCGTTGTGAACGCGGGACGCCGACAGGCAGCGGAGAGAAGGGTCATCACCGAGGAGGAGAGAGGTGGCTGAAAGGCCGCTGCTGTAAAATGCAATTTCGATACAAACTTTCCTCTCAGACTTGTAGAAGCAACAATATAAACAAACAATATATCTTCAATAAGAAACGACGTGTGATTTTACAGGTCAACGCTGAATCCGAACAGGAAGTGCATTTTTCAGTTGGTAGCAGAGGTGTTCTTCCTCATTTCTCTTTTTTCTTATCGTTTTTTCATAGTTTGCCGAATTCATCTCAAGTTGACCCAGAGTATGAGTGTGAATGTGTTTAAATTGCGGACTGTTTCCTCAGTTTTATCACCAAAGTAATCTTTAGCTTCCATAAATATACCGATAACATACTTTGAAGAGAGTTATGGCGGTCTTTAACCGTGGCGGTCGTAACGTTTTCATATCTGTACACAAGACGACATATTTACCTTCGCATTGAAAATGCGGAAGGTTATGTTTTGATCGCCGTGTATTTATTTATTTATTTATTTGTATGTGTGTTATTCTTATAACACAAAAAGTATTAAATCGAATCGCATGAAATTTGGTGGGATGATTGGTTATTATCCGGGGACCATTTGATTAGATTTTGGGATCGATTGGGTCAAAGGTCAAGGTCATGAAAAGGTAAAAATCTTCTTTTTACCATAGCGCGGTCAATTTCTATCCAATTGGCATGCAACTAATGCCAAAATGTTCAAAATTCAATGCCCAATCTTGTGATATGCGAAGGTATGCACTCTACCGAGTGCCCGTTCTAGTTTCTAATGCAGTTGTTCATCTTATGGACTTCCAGAGTGCCCAAAATACCCCACCTAGCAACTCTATTGGCACAGTCCGATGACCTCATATCACAGCTGACATGTGCAGGGACATATAAATGGAAAAGAGGAATAATCCGAAGTTTAATAGTACCTGAACAACCCGGAAAACCCCTTTTTTTGTATACCAGGGACAGGACCTGTATCCCATCATCCATTGGGACACCCTCTGGACCTTCTTGCTGTGAACCCCCATACCGTGCAGAACATTGGTATATTGCAACATGTATGGCTTCAAAGAAAACCCCTCGCAGTAATCCTCGAGTGGAGCCGTTTCTTTTCATCTCGGTTGCGGGACATTTTTTTTGGTTTTCCTTCGGCTGCTGTAAACAACCAGTCCGAATCGTAGTGCCATGGCAAGAGGAGTTTTTATACAGTTTATTTTATATGATGTCATGTTTCTCTCCTCTCTCCCTCCTCTCCCCTCCAGAGAGCTCATCCAATCCTCTGGAGGACTGTGACAGTTTTCATTCTGACGCCGTTAACAGTTTCACTGTTGGATTCTGATGTTTTCAAATGAGAGTTTCAAATTCAAACTTCCCCTATTTAAAAAGAAGAAAACACATGCCCTCAGTTTTACGAGCACTTGCAAATTGTCGATATACAGCTGCTGCTTCCGAGTGGGGGGCCGCCGTGTGCTTCTGCTCCCCCTCTGATTTGGGCAACAG
The DNA here is from genome assembly GCF_029220125.1 of Pseudoliparis swirei. Classification (NCBI taxonomy): domain Eukaryota; kingdom Metazoa; phylum Chordata; class Actinopteri; order Perciformes; family Liparidae; genus Pseudoliparis; species Pseudoliparis swirei. The sequence continues at coordinate 22,657,287 of NC_079396.1, read as the reverse complement.
CGAGGCGCTCATCAAGTCATCATTTGATTGCGTCGTGGATTTCGATAACTGGGACGCCATCGACCTTCGAATTGATGCCTCTCATTCGCGGCTCCTCCAGACGAGAAAGATGACTGCGGTATTTATTTTATTTTCCGTCGCCATAGGATACCTTGAATGCATCTTTACTCGCAGAAAATGAAGAAATTAACAGACGGATGCCCTCTCGCAGTAATCTGACACCTGCTGTAGGATCTGTGTTTAGGATTACAGTGAATCCAAACAGGCTGATATAGCCCACGGATATCGCCATTTATAAGTCACCATGGCAACCTCAGCCTGTGAAGAGGCTGCACAGACCTGACCCTTAACTTTCACCAACACCACTCTCATTGCTGTAAAGCTCAGTGGGATTTCTAAAATGAACCTGTTCCCAGCAAAAAATTGGAAAAAAAGAAAAACACAGCTTTTTTCTTCTTCTACTAACTGATAAGAAAAACAATTGAAATCCATAAAGTCATTTGAGGGAGAAATAATGAATGAAAGACGATCGTTTATAGATGCAAATCAATTTCACATCCATTTGTCACCGGTTGTAATGCCTCTATTTATAATTGCCCCCCTCTATCATTTACTGGTCGTGTGAAATATTGTTTGAAATCATTTTTCTTATTTCCAGCAGCTTCCAATTATTCCTCAACGTTTTCGCAAATGGCCTCGGATAGTTCCGCCATTTCAATTTGCACTCGCTCTCTCTCAGGTTGTTTTTCTGTTTTCAGTTGTTGTTTTTTTTAACCCCCCGTCTTGTTAGGAAAAGGAAACGATGTTTCTACGTCATTTCCACGACTTTTCTTTCCACGGCATTTCCACGACTTTTCTTTCCACGGCATTTCCACGACTTTTCTTTCTATGTCATTTCCACGACTTTTCTTTCCACGTCATTTACACGACTTTTCTTTCTACGTCATTTACACGACTTTTCTTTCTACATCATTTCCACGACTTTTCTTTCCACGACTTTTCTTTCTACGTCATTTCCACAACTTTTCTTTCTACGTCATTTCCACGACTTTTCTTTCTATGGCATTTACACGACTTTTCTTTCTACGTCATTTCCCCAACTTTTCTTTCTACGTAATTTCCACGACTTTTTTCCCCACGTAATTTCCACAACTTTTCTTTCTACGTCATTTCCCCGACTTTTCTTTCTACGTCATTTCCACGACTTTTCTTTCCACGTAATTTCCATAACTTTGCTTTCTACGTCATTTCCACGACATTTCTTTCCACGTCATTTCCACAACTAAGCTTTCTACGTCATTTCCACGACTTTTCTTTCTAAGTCTTTTAATGACAAAAGAAAAAATACATTCTTGTCGTACAAAGTTATTGGTCTCTCTGGCTAGCGACTCCGCTTATCGGAGCAGCAGACAAACAGTGGCAGGCACAGAGTAAACAACGACACGCAAAGCCAATTAGCTTCTCAAGATATACCCGTCGTTGGTGACTGATGTCCTCAATTCCGGCTGGTTATCCGAACATCACTCGCTAAATGTTAGTTTTACCTGACGTCGATGCACAGTGGCATGAGGGATGCGTTTAATTTCATTTCATTGCACAAAGACGACCGTTGCATCATGTCGGAAATGAGTGCGTGGGAGGGAAACGGAGGAAAATGTCTCATCTTTCAAATGACGCGTTTGACACGTTCCTTTCTCTCCACTATCTTTGTTCGTGTCTCACTTTGATGAGAGAAGTCATCGTTTTACATCTCTAATGAGCTCACACATTTATATATCAGAGCCATTTAACCCCGTCTCATCTGACACTGGTGGTGTGTGAAGTCACAGAATAACGTGGAACTTTCACGTGTTAAAGAGCAATAACAGGTGTAACACTTGGAGGTCAAGTGGACTTTCAGTTGCATGTGGTGTTGTAAGACACACACGCGAGGACTTGTGATACTCAGTGATCAATGGAGGAGCACAGGAGAAATACACTCCACTTTACGGGGACTATGGGGAGCTGTTCAATCCCCTTATGAGTTTTCTTTTTCCTTTTATTTACACTCGATTTGATGGATTTAAAGGCCGTAAACAAGCCGCTGACATTTTATCACCTCGAAGACGCTGACACAGCAAACCTGTTTGTTGCAGACGCGAAGCAACATTAGCATTCATTTGTGGTCTTGTTTGTGTCCACTTGACGAATACCCGTCTGATAGTCACTCTCCTTTTTTACGCTGATTTTTCTCTCCACCGAATCTTACGGTGAATGTGCACCAGCTAGCTGCCAACAGTCTGCTGGTTGGTGCTGGACAGGCGTTGTACTGCCTGGGGAGGAACCAAAAAAAAAAAAGGGTGAAATGCACCCCTTAAATTGCACTGCCATGCAAATAGTGTCTCGGTGCTCCTGTGCTATTTGCATGCATTTGAATCCGGCTATTACCTTTGGGGGAACCATTTTCCCCTTTCTATGCAAATGAGCCTCATTAAAAAAAAAAAAAATCAAATTCACACAAATCTGCCACAGTTACGGGGGAAATCTTAACGTCTTCAGATAGTTGGTGGGAATAAGATATAAGGACTTTTTTTTGTCCCCTGTTTTAAATCATGCCATCTTCTGAAGTCTGGAAGCGTGCAATTGAACCCCCCCCCCCTCCCCTCCATTCCCCCCATCCCCCCCACCCCCCCAAGGTTACTGACCGACTGGGATGTTAAATCCCAACCACAGGTTTAAATTTCTTCTCCTGAAGTGTGGAGCAATGCTTCTGCAGCTCTCCGTATAGCTCACGGTCGGATGAAATCATATTTATTATTCTCTCTGCCGCAAAAACTTGAAGCGCGTGATTGCGCTGTGGTTTCACGATAGGGCAATATCTTCCGTGAACCGGACCTTCGAGACGGGGCGGATGTACGGTTGCGAACGACGCGCAATTCATGGCGATATCGGCGGTCGTAAATGTTTGGTGAATTCGCCCGTCGGTCTTTAGAGCTTTTCCCCGCTGAATACATCGTCCCCCCTGCGAGCAAAAAGGCCCCCGATGAGGGAGGCGGGGCTGAAGAAACAACAGCGAAAGATGCAGGCCGTAAAAAATAAACATTGGAGGCAGAGAGATGCTAAACTGCTGTGTACGTCTGACGGAGAAAGGCAATCACATGTGAAGGTTGTGCAGAGCGGTTGACACCGAAAGCGCATCGTGAGTTAAACGTTGTGAAGATACATCTCGGTAACTTGTCTTCTGCGCTCATTGAACAAGACCTGTCATATCTTTCGTGGGAAATCCCTATAACTTGAGCCAATACGTGAACGTCAGACGTTATTAATTAGTTATTGAACAGTCTCCACGGACATTTTGTCATCCCCCCCCCCCCGCTGACAGCCTGTAAATGCCTTTCTATCCGTCTCCTGACAGTCTGCACCGTGTTCTGTTGCCGTAATCGCAAAATGTCACCATGATAAGCGCAGCATCGAGGGCAACCGAGGTCTCAACCAATCAACAATACACACACACACACACAAATCAACTCATGGGCCCCGTGTGAACCGTCGTGGCTTCTGCCTGACGTGCCGTTATTTCCCACAGACACATTACAAAGTAAAAAATAAAAGAAACAAGTTCACAAACTCAGGATGCAGTCCAGCGCTGGTAAACTGATTAGCTCAGTAATTGTGGGGGAAATGCCAATCTGAGGTTGATATATAAAAGTGCAGAAGCACATCCAGGAGGAAATACTAATCAGTGTCCTGGCTGTTGTCCCGGGAGGCTGCTGCTGCTGCTGTGAATGCCACTGCCTCCTGCAACAAGGCTTATTGAGTTGGTGTGTGTGTGTGTGTGTGTGTGTTGCATATGAGCCCTGTGGTTTGGTCCTACTGGCAAAGACACATCTTTGATATGAGCAGAGTACATTTATGCAGGATTTGTCCTGCACATTAAAATTAATGTCTGTGCCGATGTCAGACATGCAGACTTCCTCGTCCCCGTCTCCCAGCGCGTCCTCCTTCCATTCCAAACCTCCTGATTATAACCCTCTAATTTTCTTATTCCTTTCTAAATAACATGCCTCCAGCGCCCTCCGTCTCCTTCTTCCTCCCCTCTTTTCTTTCATCCGTTTGTCCTTCCGTTTCCTTTCCGTTGCGGCGTGTTTCACACCCACGGCGGCCGCAGCCCACGTCCTCACCTGCCACTACGACTGCTCCCATCGCTCTTTTCTCACCTCGTCCGTTTCTCCGACCTCGCCGCACACCGAGCCGCCGGCTGTCTACGTGTGTTTATTCTCTCTCTCTCTCTCCTCTTCTATGTGTTTGTGTCTCCGTCACAGCTGTTTGTACTGCGGCAGGATCATTTGATCGACAATACTTATTAGGAGTTGCTGTGTGTGTGTGTGTGTGTGTGTGTGCGCGTTTGTGTATTCCTGTGCATCTGACTCGATACCCTCTTAGATTCTTGCCACATAGCTTCATTTCTTCCATTGTGTTTAACACCATCTCATATATTCTGCACCTCGGTGCTACTGCGCTTCATTAAAACAATATCACACTCGCACTGAGAAGAATATAAAAATCCGATATTTCACGTTTTCACGGGGGTGTCGTTTCATCAAATTAAAAACTCTTGTGATGGTAATTCAGTCTGACTGGTAACCATGGAAACGTACAGAGCCGTCTTGATTTTAACATACACTTTAGTGTGCCCTGCACACCACGTCTAAGAATTTAACGATCCTGATCCATCTGATACAAACACAAAGTGGTAGAAGAAGTCCTGCTGTACTTAAAGTCACCAAGAGGAACTTTCATTTGGTGTTGATTCTGGCGGCCCCTGTGGACGAAAGTGGTATTGCACATTAAGAAAACTGCTCATTTTACTGCAGCAGGGTCTGACAGTTAGCCCCGCTGAGTCCTAGTTCTGGTTCGCCTCCCTTCTCTCCAGCAATACGAGCTGGGTCCCAGCCAATTATCCCAAACCAATCACCAGAGACAAACGTATCAGCCGTGAACCTAACGGCATTTTAAGTCGACACTGATGCGTACCCACTGGGTTTTGCCAGGAATAAAAGAGGTTGAACGCAGTGGCGGTTCGTCCATAGGGGGCGCTAGGGCGCCGCCCCTCTTAAAATTTGTAGATGAAAAAAAAAAAAAAAAAACATCCTGTCAAAAAACGTTATATGCCAAATCATTTAAATAGTAAATATACCGTGTTGACGCGCTAAATGTGTGTGGGAGACCGTCAGCCTGTCAACAACCACTTAAGTTAATGTGAAAAAATATAATATATCGCCATTATCACGGAGAGAAGCCCCTCCCCTTTTTCGAGGCGATCTAACGTGTGTGTACGGCATCGAGAAAATATTTCAGTCGTTTCGGCAAGGACCGGCTTCTCATTGGCGGATGAAACGTGAATCTTGGGTCGCAAAAATGTGCGCTCGTTGGCCAATGACATCGTTTTATTATTTCACGTGATTGGACTATACGGCAGATCAGAGACAGATCGTTCCCTCAGCCAGAGAGCTCCACGGAGCTACAGGAGCAGGTTGCTAACGGAGCTGTCAGCTGGAGGCTCAGTGAGTAATGCGCTGTTTAATTTCCCCTGTCTGTTGTTCCAAAGGGACTGAAACTCTCTGGACTACAACGGGGTGAGGGATCTAAAGAGCTGCAGACAAGTGTCAAGCACGAATCTTACCGCAGTTATCTAGCTAAGAGCATGGAGCTAACTCGCTAACAGCCTGAAGCTAACCCTGTTTACAGTCAGCAGAAGGAGACCGAACTGGCATCGAAACACAACGAAGAAGTTCTGAAAAACAGACACATTCCCTCAAGAATAATGGAAACAGGCTGGTTACAGACATGATTGACTTTAAAGTGACCACTTTAAAGAGAGGAGGCTACTTTTCTTTACAGTAGTGGGTCTGCTCTGTCACCCAATGTAACATGTGATCTCTTTCTGACTCTATTCTGCTCTGAACCTCTTTTATTTTGCAAACCTCTGAAACCCAACCCAATGTTCCTTAAAGCTGCTCTGAACCTCCCATGCCCAAAGTTACAGTGTGTTGATAGTTGTTATTGGACAGTGTTGAGCACGGTGTGTTCTTGAAATAAAGCTTTGTTTTTTACAATATCCTACTCAAAACCTCTTTTCTTCTCATTGTTGAGTGATATTTAAACTGCGCCCCCCCCCCAAAAAAATTCACTAGCCGCAACTGGTTGAATGGCGCAGTGTCGGGCAATAGTGAGCACCTACAACGACAACGCCGCTGATTGGCTAATCGTTAGAACGCCCGTCGCTCCTTTTCTTATCTTACAATGCCAGAAGTCAACTTGAACTCGGTAGAGTGGCCAGATTCAAGGATCTGGACCCAGACAAGGAAAGGCTAACAACTCACAGACATCTGAAACACGACAAAGAGCCCAAGACATCTTCTTCTGTCGGGGGTCACAAGCCAAACAGGCAGCAGGCCAACGCATTGTGTATTATAAATGTGTTTTTAAATGGAAAACAGATAAATACAGTGGAGATTTGAACAAAACAAAAAGAAACAATATTCATGAATGCACTTCATTAACTTCCACCACTGACTTCCCAGCCTCTCTGTCACATCTATCTGAAGCCCTTGTGCCTCTGGAAACACACAACTGAGCCTCATTTGAGGGGTCAAGCGAGTCCAGAGGAGCCTGGTGGTCTAAACTGCAGCATCATTCCTCCTCCTTCCTTTTCTCCATCACAGCTAGCCCTTTGTGAGCCGGCCTCCAGCCCACACAGAGCCCCGCCTTCAAGTCACCTGCACTAATCCTCGGGATAAATAATCCATGTGAAGAGCAGCGCAGACAACCCGGGCTATTTTCAGCCCATCTATGCTTTTAAAAAATATATTTTTTTGCTCTTCTCCCTTCTTTCATCCGAAATGTCTTTCGAGAAAAGTGTTTCCCGCTCTCGGGCCGAGGCAAATAGAGCGTAGTTGAGCAGCACGACTGATCCGACCAGAAACCAGTTGGAGTCACGGAGACGCCGCGTGGCTTTAACGACATGGAATAAGATACGCCGGGGGGTTTGAGACCAACACATTTGTTTTGGGTTGTTTTGATGACGTTTCAAAGCTCACTCTTTGCATTTGATTCCTTTCCCTGTGAAAGATGCTGCACTCCTCCTGTCTTCTTCCATCCTCCCTTTTGCTTTCACCTGCGCTTGATGATGCTTTAACCCTCCTGTCACCTTTAGGGTCAATTTGACCCCATTCAATGTTTAATGTCGGTGTTCTTTGGGGTCAATTTGACCCCAGGCTGTTTTTCACTGTGTCAAACATATCAGAAATATCAACTTTTTTATTTATTTAAAGGGCTATTTAGGTAGTCAACAAAACAAACATAAAGTACCTCACACTTAAACTTGGGAAACAATATTAATTCTAATAATTTTCTGGAGGTTTTAATTGCTGGAGTCAAATTGACCCCGAGGGTAAAATATGTTAGTAAATGTGAAGGTAACAGGAGGGTTAAACTTCCCCCAACTACTTCCTAAAACACCTCAGTTCCTCCAGTCTTAAGGGGATGGGAACCTATAATGGCATATAAAGTGTTTTTGTTAATACGGGCACACAAAGAGACAGAAAAAAGACAGAAAGCTCTTTCCCATCAAACGGTTATCGGGTGCAAATTTAAATTGAGCATTAAAAAACTGATTAAAAGAAATTAAAACAATGGACATTCAAAAGCAAAAGTCAGCAGGTTTGCAAGTGTATCAATTAATAAATGTGACGAGGTGCAATTGAGAGCTAACAACATTCCTGAAATGATTCCATGAATGTGGAAGTTTTGACCGGAGCTCTTTTAATAACGTCATCTCCTAAACACCTTCCTCCTCCTGCGGTTTAATATCTCCCGGCATACGCTCGACAAAGTTGCACTCGGGCACTCCTGCTGCGTTTAGCTGTCCTGCTGCTGACAGTTGACTTTCGTGCACGGGGTTCACTCTCCGTCACGAGGCCGGAGAAGTCACCTGCTGATCCGTGGTAATGCGGTTACTCCGGCCCATGATCAGCCTTTGGAGATGCTCAGCACTAAATAGCCCTCGTTCAGCACTTTGGGGCCGGATATTAATTTAATCCTGAAAGTGTGTTTGTATGTTTACCGCGGTGGGAATACATTTAAGAGGCCGTTTGGGTGACGTCCTCTGCACTAATTACTCTATGTGCTCACCTCAGGAGCTCTTCGTCGAGATTTATTCATGCTTTTTTTCTTTCTTCTTTTTTTTTTCCGTGTGAAAACTCTTGGCTCCTGAGTCGAAAAGCTAAAGGGGGAGGTGGGGGGGGGGGGAGTCAGGGGAGCAAGAAAACAAAAGGAAAGGGCACGAGAGCGAGGGAGGGAAAAGGGAGATACAAAGAGAGGAGGGAGAGGGGAGAGAGCACCACATGAAAACCTAATGAGGATCTTCACGCCCACGGGGGCCGATGTGAGGGATGAACGACGGCACAGGGCTCGAGATGAAGGAGGAACGCAGCGGACATCGACGGGAGGGGGGGGAAGGGGGGGGGGGAACAAACGAGGATAAACACTGTGACCGAGAGGTGACATAACTTTGCTGGCTCCAGCGCAGGAGGATGCGACAGATTCCGGGGCCAAAGATGCGCAGCGCAGCTGTGCTGACCCGCACGCCGCCGGCCATTTTGGGGCGGCGGCGTGCGTGCTTCACATCTATCCCTTCAGGCCGCAACACTCAGAGGAGATGCGCGCCTCAGTGTATTCTTGCCAAGGGGAAAAGAAGGGCTGGTCCTCCCCTCCCCCAACACCGGAGGAGTCTGGTTCTTTTCCAGTTCCCGACTCGGCCGGAGCCGTCAGAGAGCTCGTCGTCACCCTCCGGGTCGCTTCTGGAAGGGTTCAGGTCGTGGCTGAAGACCAGCGCTCAGACGTGGAAGCACACTGGACATGTTTCCGATCCTGCACTTCAATGACCGTGTTTACATGCATTCGAATAACTGAAATCGAATTATCCGTTTCATGTCAACACCTTTGTTCGACTATGTGCGGTCCGACTACGATCCGATTAACACCCCTGGATAACTCGATCCGATCCGGTTGATAATTCGATTATCGCGGCATGTAACGGTGAATTGGATTAGGAACTGGACTTTGCGTCTTTGCGCATGCTTGAGATCCCGCCCTCCTCCCCCCTCCCTCCCATGTCGTGACCCGGAAGTCGAAAGAGTCGAAAGAGACGATAATGTCACTATTAACATCATGCAAGAATAGTCGAGGGATGTAGCTTCGCCTTGCTCTCTGTTCGCCATCTTTCTCGAAATGTTGATGTTGTTGTTGTTGGTTGTTGTTGGTGGTGGTGAAGAGGTCAAGCGGAAATGGCTGTATCACCACGAGTTGTAATGAAAACAGCGCCACCTATCGTATCAGATATGACATGTTTTCGGCCAATGATTCGAATTACTCACTGCCATGTATATTGGGATAACAGCAGATCCCCCAAAAGATAGCAGAGTCCGACTAAAGCAAGATTCGAATTATACCATCATGTAATGACAACTTCAATGACAGTCATTGGATTCACTTCACGGCATCACTTTTTAAAATGCGTATTCATACTTCCTAAAACTTCACCTTTACGTCTTTATTTGACATCAAAGTCGCTGTCTGTCGGCTGTGTTACGCAACGATGAGCAGCGACCGCAGGAAACTGTGACATAATAGAGATACGAGTGAATTTCATTTCTGAAACGGGATTTCCTTTATACATTTTCACGCCTCACACCACTTGTTTCTTCTTCGAGGTACAGCATGTCTCACATGATCAGAGTACATTATTATAACACGATTATAACACGACTGTCACGACAGCACAGCGGTGAGCTGGGGAGTTCGCAGACGCACGCCTATACCCCCCCCCCCCCCCCCCCGAGCTGTCAAACAAAAGAGGGCCAAGCATCAGACCAAGGAGGCGGGCCTGTCACTTTTTGCTGGAGCTCACTGGTGAGTGTTTCTTTTTTTAGAAGCACAGCTTCACCCGACTGCTTCAGAAATTCCTCGGAGTCCAATTAGCAGCGATGATTCTCTGCAACTGTTGAGGAGCAGAAGGGTGCGTTCGATGACTCCGTAATAACCTGCCGGAGCCATTTTCTCCGTTCCTCAAAGGGTTTTTTTCTCTCTGGGTGAAGGAACACGGTAACGTCACATGAGCCCGACCGGTCTCATTAAATAAAACTATCCGGGTCGCAGGAAAGAAACAACAGCATCAACGCCGAAAGAAAACAAAAGCAATCCTGCCTTCTCTTGCTTTGAAGCGGTTGTGAGTTGTTTTGGGGATTTCACTTTCTGAGTTCCATGAGAGGAGTGCTTCCAACTGCATGTCTGTAAATATGGAGCTGCAGCTAGCGGCTGGCTAGTTCATCTCAACGCTGAATTGCAATTTCGTTCGAGATATAATTTGTCAATTAGTGACTTTTAGAGGTAATAAAATAAGCTTTGTTATCTGTGGGCAAAGTCAAGCGAGCTGTTTCCTCGTTTCCGGCTCACTGCCATGTGTCATGTGACGAGGAACAACCAATCACAGCCGGCAGATATCTTCTTCTATCTTCTATAAATATCAGACGACAGTAAATATATGGAGAGGAAGTTAATCGTGAACTTTACAATCTGTCCCACAGGCTGTTTCACTTGCGTCACCGTCTTTTTTGCCCGAGGATTTCTCAACATCTGGTTGGAAAGGTCGGAGAAAAATGACTAAATGCCGGAAATCCCTTTATTTTTTTACTTTGTTTCGTTGAGTCAGGCAGGCTTCCTGCAAAATGATTGTAACTTAATAATCATCATCATAATCACCACCATCATCATCTCAGCATGAAGGTTTTGGTTGCTTAGTAACAGTGTGCGCGGTTGGATATTTTAGACGCAACATGTGAACGGCCTCCAAGAATTATTTTTGAAAGAAAACTCTGATTTTAAAAGTTTAAAATCTCAGAACGATCCTGTCAAAGTGAATCGCGTTTTTCATTTGAAGCGATCAGGTATGCGTGCACAGTTATCCAAACAGATATCGTATCCAGCTCCCTTTTTCGGGGGCCACTCGTCATCACACCGGTGTATTATTAAACACCACTTCAGGAGAGGGGGAAATATTTGCAGTGAAGATGCATAAAAATGGAGATGACAAGGCGCTGTCAACCTTCTGTGCGTGCCATCATTTGGAAGAGTCTACCCCCGGGGCGTCTTGCGATCACTCTTTTGATTTCCAACCGATATGGCGGGGCTTTATTTCTGTTTTTAAAGAAGCGAGCCTTTCAATTCAGCCGAGTGCTGAATATTCTTTTCACATACAGAAGTACATTTCTTATCAACCTCTTTTTCTTCTTCTTTTGATCTTCTCACAAAAGAACAGCCAGTTGGGATATAACCTCTTGTCTTATTCATCGAGCACTCTTGCAATGAAACAATGCGAAGATTAACAATGCAATGCATCAAAGACGGTCTTCAAAGGACGAGCATTTTCCAGTTTTCTGGAGCCGATGTAGATAACAAAGGGAAGTTTGAGAGGGGAGAACTAAAAGGCCGTAACCCTCTCCAAGGGGAACACCTCTCTGCTGCTCCTACGCTCTGGCCAGATGCAATTTCCCCGAACGCCGCAATGCTCTTCAAAGAGAAGAGAAATTGCTCCATCACAGCCGAGAGGAGGAGGAGGAGGAGGAGGAGGAGGAGGACAGTTTAAGAAACAAGGACTTGTGAGCTACATAAAGGAATTACCACATACAAATGGAAAGGTCAATCCGATGCTTGAGGGGGTGTTAGGACTACACACACACACACACAGATGCATTATAAACAGCTATTTCCATGTGTGTGCATATGTATGCGTTTCACATTCCACTGCAGAAATTAATTATTGAGGCAGAACTAAGCAAATGTTTCGGGAGCGTATGCTCAGAACCAGAAGACTGTCTGGAGTCCAATCTGGGAAAAGTCACGAGCTCTGTGCTCCGCCAGCCACTGCGGCGCCGTTAACGTGCCGCAGAACCGCGATCGTCACCTCTCGCTGCAGGGAACTGTTCTGTGTGTTCGTGTTTTAACTTCCTTCTGAGGACAAGAAACTGATTTGAGGCCGTGTTATGTTGCACGGTTATAAATCTTCCCGTAGAAGGAACAACTCGTAAACAAATCGTTCGAGTCATCCATTTGCCATCATCCATTAGATTATTACCTTCGCATTGAAAATGCGGAAGGTTATGTTTTGATCGCCGTGTATTTATTTATATATTTGTATGCGTGTTACTCGCATAACTCAAAAAGTATTTAACCGAATCGCATGCAATTTGGTGGGATGATTGGTTATTATCCGGGGACCATTTGATTAGATTTTTGGATTCATCGGCTCCAAGGTCAAGATCAAGGTCATGAAAAGGTCAAAATCTTCTTTTTACCATAGCACGGTCAATTGTTATCCAATTGGCATGCAACTAATGCCAACATGTTCATAATTCAATGCCCAATCTTGTGATATGCGAAGGCATGCGCTCTACCGAGTGCCCGTTATAGTTTACACCTGTGTTTCTCCTTCTGGCACAAGTCAAAATGTCTGCCGTGTCAAACGTCCATCCGCGAGATTGATGTGTGCTCAAAAAGTACTAAAAACACATGTAAACGTTGCCATAGATGGTCAGCTGCTCTATAGCTCAACTAAAGGTTGAAATGTATTTAGTAACAAAATGCATCTCAGAAAGCGGATCGGCAGCATTTCCACACAATTTAAATGATTGTTGTGACACATCTACGAAAATAAATAGCTCAGTAATAGTAAATGCCGCCCTGTTAAACACTGAGCACAGGTCTGGCAAAAAATGTAAATGGGTGTAATGCTAAAAATAAAGATTTTACAGACTTTTTTTCTTCCCCAGAGAGAAAATTAACTTGTTACCGCAGTGAAAGAAACTGTGACGAGGTTTGGATTCAGGCAGCAGCTGGAGGGAGGCAAGCAGCCGGGGAAAGTTCACTGGTTAGAGGAGAAGAGCGCCGGTAGAGAGAGGAGAGAGGAGAGAGGAGAGAGGCTTCCTGGTGAGGGGAGCAAGACCAAAGGAAAGTAGCTGAGAATGAAAAATGTCAGCCAGGCAGGCATGACAACTGGCAACTGATTGGGGGGAAAGGAGCTGGTGGAAGTAGAGCAGGGCTGACGAGGGAGCGTGGAACAGGTGAATAGACGGGTGGAGGAGTCAGGGAAGAATGAAAAGTCGGAGAGCATCTGGTTGATGGGTGTGAAACGGCAACGGAGAAAATCCTAATTTTCATAAAGGCCGTACTGTCATAATGTTGCAGCCGATTCAAATTTACGATCATGTTGGGGGAAGTATAGTCGTAGACTCGTTTAGTGAATGTACGCAGTAAAAAAAAAAGAGTAATGAGTCTGGAAATTACAAATCGCTCGTGACTCAAATTGCCTCGAGTTCAGTTAAAAGATTAAAAGTCAGTGACTTTGCAGTTCGGCCTTTTTTTTCTTTCTCCCCTCGGCTAAATGTTGGCATCCATCCGACGGAAATTCAGTGAACACATCTTCGCTCAAACGTACGTTCGGTTTAGAGCATCTGTTTGTGAAAGCCGCTGAAGCGACGGCAACGTGATGAGCGTCACGGTCTTTTGATACGCTGCGAATGAGGAAGTCATCAAGCAGCTGTGACTCATTAGGAGTCAGACTGATGTTGGAGTCCTTCTTGTTTGGGTTGACGCGAGGCGAGACGTCACTGCGAGTGTTCAACACCCCCCCACACACACACACACTCACACAAAGAAAATCAGATTAAAGACAGGAAAGTTTATTCTATTGAAAAAAATGCGATAGATATTGAATGTAAGAAATGCATGTATTATAACAGGTGTGGCCTCGAAGAAACTATAGGCGGTGTTCACGAGTTCCCACGTTTATGGGCCACTTTTAGTCTCTTTCAGTGCAGGCTAAAATAATAAAAAAACAGCAAGAGTCCCAAGAATGATTCTAAATTCAAAGAGGAGCTGTTGTAAAGACACCAAAACACATCAGAGTTGCGACAGAGACGTCTAAAAACGGAGTTGATCCACACTGATATCACTACTTCAAACTGCATAGCGGCTTCCGGTAGTTTCTCTTTCACTGGGTGAGTGAGAACGTTTCTAAAAAATTGCCCATGAGCAGAAATGACCACTTCAAAGCCACTACACTGCAGCGTGCCGTGGGAGGAGGCTGCGTGTTGAGCTCCTCTTTTGGTGTCATCGTGGATATGAATGTGTGTATTAATGTTCCCCCCAGCCCAATAAAATACAGCTATCCTCTTTGACATCCCTGCCGGTTAAATCAAGGTAAGAACCATTTATATAATCATATATAAAAGAGGATCTACAACCACAGATGTCCAGCGGAGATAAAACATGACTCTTCTTGGTGGAAAGATAAAATACCGGCGCACTTAATCCAATCTATTGAGTGAAGCCGCCGTGTGGAATGATCAATGTTCAGCTCCAAATTAAAGAACCCACGTCTGATGCCAGTGACCATTGGCAACGACGTCTGGGTGCGCCGGCAAATCTTTTACGGCTGAAGGCATTACAGCCCGTAGTTTCTGCTGCAGAGTAAACGTACAACAGGGGCATACTTTATATAATCGGTGAGTGGACTGGAGACGGGAAGAAAAAAAAGGCTTCTTTGACCAGCGGCACGATACCTCCCCTCTTGCTTTGAGAGTTCAGGAACATGATAATGAAAAGATGAAACGGGAAGATGTAAACATTCACTCAGCTGTGGGGATTCAATTGAATACATGCAACATATTTTTTTAGGAGATTGAAAAATCTACTCGACACACTTCGGATGTTTTCATCTGAAAAACACGCTCTGGGGATAAAAAGACATACAACATGCACCGTGAGGTATATTCACACCAGTTTCCATTGAAACCAGCAGCATCCGCAGACACAATCCCAGCAGGTTTCCCCAGTTAGGGGAAAGTAACCTAGAAAACAGTCTGCTCCCTTCCGTTGGCTCAGAGCTTCTCTCTCTCTCCGCTGTCTGGGTTTCATCATTCTTTAACTCGCTATAAATAGATAGTGCTATGATTTATACAGTGAGTGTTGTCTGCATGCTGCGATTCAAACAAAGAATAAAAATGCATAATAACATATATATATATTACAAAAAATATATGTAGGGAAGAAAGAAAAGACTTGTGATATTCAATATTCTTCTTATTGTAAAAAATAATGATAATCTGTGAATTGACCAAAACCAACGAGTTAATCCGCCTCTACTTTCCAACTCCCCTGTCTGTGATCCTTTCCTGAAACGCGGGGACAGCGTTACTCAAACAGGACTGAGAGGAGCATTTGTTGTGGACTATCTGCATTTGTGGGATCCACTCCAAAAACACATTGTGATTTATTGATGTGAGGAATCAGCATAACTGGAGTCTATTTTGACTCTCATTCTTATTCGGTCTTTAAAAAGATGTAGTTACAAACATTATTGATTAAGTATACTTAATAACACATGTTTGCGTTACAACTGTCAAACTGGCTTTATCTTCGTATACAAACAGCACAGCGAGGCGCATCCTCCCAAATATGGACCGTAGGGACGCACTTCTTAAATGTCTTTAGCTAGTAATGTTACTGCTCAGCAACAATGAATGAGTGAAGGTCTTTTCATGTGCTGCCGTCTTCTTGTCTATAAAGGAGAAACGTATACGTACGGATTGCTCGTCACTATAGACATTTTTATTTATTTATTGTAAAATGCATTACAACCTATTTCTATTTAGTTTTATTGTAAAGTAATCATGTTTAATCATTGCCTATCTAGGTTATATATTTTGATATGTTAGAAGAGCTTTTTTCTCATGATATTTTTTTGTTTAGTTTAGTTCATTGTGATTGTTGTTTAAATATATTTAGTTTAGTTTAATTCATTGTGATTGGTGGTTAAATATATTTAAGTTAGTTTAATTCAGTGTGATTGTTGTTTAAATATATTTAAGTTAGTTTAATTCAGTGTGATTGTTGGTTAAATATATTTAGTTTAGTTTAATTCATTGTGATTGTTGTTTAAATATATTTAAGTTAGTTTAATTCAGTGTGATTGTTGGTTAAATATATTTAGTTTAGTTTAATTCATTGTGATTGTTGTTTAAATATATTTAAGTTAGTTTAATTCATTGTGATTGTTGGTTAAATATATTTAGTTTAGTTTAATTCATTGTGATTGTTGGTTAAATATATTTAGTTTAGTTTAATTCAGTGTGATTTTTGGTTAAATATATTTAGTTTAGTTTAATTCATTGTGATTGTTGGTTAAATATATTTAGTTTAGTTTAATTCAGTGTGATTTTTGGTTAAATATATTTAGTTTAGTTTAATTCAGTGTGATTTTTGGTTAAATATATTTAGTTTAGTTTAATTCATTGTGATTGTTGTTTAAATATATTTAAGTTAGTTTAATTCATTGTGATTGTTGGTTAAATATATTTAGTTTAGTTTAATTCATTGTGATTGTTGGTTAAATATATTTAGTTTAGTTTAATTCAGTGTGATTTTTGGTTAAATATATTTAGTTTAGTTTAATTCATTGTGATTGTTGGTTAAATATATTTAAGTTAGTTTAATTCAGTGTGATTGTTGTTTAAATATATTTACGTTAGTTTAATTCATTGTGATTGTTGTTTAAATATATTTAGTTTTTTGATTGGTTCCCTGATTGGGTGACACTGGGCACCTGTGGTTATATGTAGGTGTCAGCAGCTTTTTACCAGCATACGAGAGGCAGTGTCAACATTTTTTATTTTATTTTATTTTTTAGTAAATATATTATAAGAAAAATGGATTACGGAAATGGACATTACTTTCTTTTTGATGCGTCAACTCCAAAACCCCCACGGTGCGTCAGTGGCAACTAGATTGATAGTTTTATTAGATTTACTGGACAAATGGCCACGACAGTATTCAGTCGCAGGTTAATAACCAGTCCGTCCATACAGAGGATGAACTGATATGAAGTGACTACACGTATGTGCTGTGCTTCACTAAACTCCCTCCCTGTTGTTGACAAAGAGGGAAAATAAATGTCTTGCATCGGCGTTTGTGACCTTTACAGGGCTGTGACGTGGTCCTCATTCCTTAGCAACCACAACTCTCAAATGTCAGTCAACCGTTGCTATGGGAGGCGCCACCCGGAAGACGGAAGAAGACGGCTTATACAAATATGTCAAAAAAGAGGATATAATGTACTTATGTTTAATTTCATTAACATGTGGCTGTGTGGTGACAGTGGCAGGATGACTTATTTGTTGTTGTTGGTCTTCAGCAGGATTTGTTGATAATCAACAAACTAATCCTTTAACCTTTTAAAAAACGACTTATTTTGTACCTCTGCTCGAAACATACCCAAATTTAAAAAGGGTGTATCTCCTCTACCACAAAGGCTATTTGAATAATGTTGCTGTTATAATAAAGGTGACCCATGTGACCTTTTGGTCACTGGTTGACAGTAAATAAAGATGAAACACAGCAAAAATAGAAGTTTCAGGTTCGCCTTGAATGAAAAGCACTTTCAGGATGAATATCTCTTGGAAGGATGCAGTGCAAAACTCTAAACTAACCCAGATTATAGCACCATACGTGAGCAGTCTCTCTGCAAAGTTTGACTTTGAAGAAGTGAAGCTGAACAAAGTTAGAGAGGTTTGTAGTAAAGAGAATTTAGGCAAGGTCTCAAAAATGTTATATTTCACTTGCATATTACGTATTAAGAAAGATGTGATCAAATGGTCTCGGGGGGGGCCGAGACAACGTACCACTTGGAAGTCCTCCGCTCTGCACTCGGTGCCGTGGAAGTGGCAGGCCAGCAGCATGTCGCTGATGTCGTGGCCGGTTCGGTCGTAGAACTCCCGCATGTTGAAGGGTCGCGGCTTGAAATTGTGAAAATCGGCTTTGACCTTGAGGCTCTCCAGGACGCTCTCCTCCACGAGGTGTATGTCTCTGATCTCGTACCTGGGAGAGAAACCGACAGACCAGAAGGAGAGGTCAACCAAATATTCCGTACATTTTAAAAAAGGTGGTCCGGATGGAGGACTTTCATTGGACAGGACTTCACAGTGAACGATCGCCGTGACGATTGAAGGTTGATGAGTCTTCATCTCAACCTTTCCCCGTCTGAACCAAAGCTACAAATAATAGAGTCCAGAATGAATCACAAGAGGCAGAAAACTGAGCACAAATATATGGAGGGTTTTCTGGGTGCATTTTCTGTCTCTGGCCTGATGGCGGTAGCAGAGTGTGACGCTGTGACGTCAGTACGTAATGAAGCTCTAGCCGTACGGGCCCATAAAGACAGCTTCAGGCTGCACTTCAACTCCATTCCCACTTAACTGAATTCAAACTGGGAGAAAAGATGCGTTTATCTTTATTGGAGTATTTTTGTCCATGAGAACATTTCGTTTGACTCTCATATCAAGTTTGAAGTTTCCAAGCAAGTCTGACTAACATGTTTAAAAATTAAAGTTACGGCAAGAAAATATCGAATTTTCAAGAATCAGTTTTTAAGGGAATCATGTGAGTGAATTAACTCATTCTGAGTATCTCCGCTCATTATTTCAGGCACTTAGATACATTTTGAATCCTCCATAAAAAGATAAAGAACATGCAGCATTAGATGACATTCATGCTCCCCCAGATGATGACTCCCGGAGACTCTTCTGGCTTTTCCTCTAAAGCGATATTAGCAAAAATCAATGATGATGATGGATTACCATAACATTTTATACAGACAATGATGTTGTCCTGATGATGTTTTCTTCATACGTTCACGATGCTTTGACTTTACGTCTCATGCTTATATCATCGGATTTCTTCTCTTGCCATTTGGTACACACCTTCATGTCCCTCTCACAATGAATTCTGATCACTTTGGTGATGCCCTAATCCATTTTTTTATAGTGCAATAATCAGGTCACCATGTTTTTTTGTCCAATACTTTAGTTCATGACCTAATAACAACTAATGATTCAGCTGTACTTTGATTTAAAACAGCTATAACTGAAAACCTGGGGGCAGCGGAAACTATGAACACAACATTGCATTATTCTTATCTACACATCCAGCAGGAACCGTATCGTTCATATGGGGTGGTGCTCCCGGCCACCTGGCAAATAAAGTTAATCTCTACCAACTCCTGAGGAAAATAATCTGGAAGTTTCGCTGCTAAATGCTGCACGATGTTCACCAGCTGGTGTCAAAAAAGTGTCTGTCTGCAGTTTAAGAGTTTATTTTTGGTTGTTGCTGAAAACGTGTCTACGAGAGCAGTGAGCCAAGGGGAGATGCAGATGCAGGTATTACTTGTTTGTTAGGTTAGGGTTAGAAATATAGTTATAACTAGAACGGGAACTCGGTAGAGCACATACCTTCGCATATCACAAGATTGGGCATTGAATTATGAACATCTTGGCATTAGTTGCATGCCAATTGGATATAAATTGACTGCGCTATGGTAAAAAGAAGATCTTGACCTTTTCATGACCTTGACCTTTGACCCGATCGATCCCAAATTCTAATCAAATGGTCCCCGGATAATAACCAATCATCCCACCAAATTTCATGCGATTCAAGAAGATTTTGACCTTTTTCATAACCTTGACCTTGACCTTTGACCCGATCAATCCAAAAATCTAATCAAATGGTCCCCGGATAATAACCAATCATCCCACCAAATTTCATGCGATTAATCTGTTCTCCCTAAAGTCACTATACATGTTTAACATTATAATACTGAGGTGTTGGGTTGTATTTCCTTGTCTTACGATAACATTAATACAATGTTCTCCATCGTATTAGCTCATATTTCATCATATATTTATCGCTAATGATACTTTGAGTTTTTCTTGCATGGTAACAGCTCCACATGTGCACATTAATGATATCTGTGTGTTCAGTTACACTTGATATTTCATGATGTCTGCATCGCCAGCCCCAGTCCTTTTTTTAAACTACATAAGGAATAAAAGTGATGGAGTGGGGAGCTACACAACCCACATCAAACGCAGCACTAGGAAATGTCTTTTTATTTAATGGAGCTTACACAAATCTGACCACGCTGCCTCGTATCAGAAGAGAGCAGAATCGCCGTGAATGCACCCGGCCTCGACCCTCGTGTGATCCCCCATTGGGCCATTATTAAAAATGTCACCATCTTAATGGACTCACCAATTAAAGAGCAAATTGCGTTACGTTTTTTGGGGGTTTTTTTCTCCAGAAGACTTCCTCAAATGAAATTGTCTCCTATGAATGTCGCCACTCGTGAATGGATACGGTTTTTTATTGATCTTTAGTGTGAGTATCGCTGCACCGAATATGTTTTTAGGGATTACATTATAACAAATGAGATTCTCCCTTATTTAAAGAAGAGCTTGTCACGTATGCTGCATACTGAAATCATGAAAGATCCTCATTCATGCTTAGGAATTAGTTCAAGGATTCTTTTTGTGACATTGAGATTAAATTAAGCCTCATTATGGCAGATCCGTGGAGCTCAATTAAGGAGAGGCACTCGCATCCCCGCTGTTTGTTTGTGTCGTGGACAAACGCGCCAAGAAGCCACTTAGGAGATAAGACCCCTGGAGGAACGAGCCGCCGGTGTCGGCCAAGGCTCACGCTTCAGGATGCGTGCCGCTTAAATATCGTGCCACGAGACATTTCCCAGACCAGTGACTCCAAAACGCGCGGGAAGTGGGCGTAGAACAGTCTTAAATGGATTTCGTGCCACAGGCGCTTTCATTTCTGGGGGGGGGGGTAACCGCTAAGTGTGCCGTTGCATCACCTCCATGCTTTGCCCGAGGGAGGCCGCATGACGAGCACTAAACCGACTTCAGAGGGTGAGAGTTGAGACGAGTACGCGGGGGAAGGAAAGTCAGCCCCCGTCTTGTGAACTGCTGCCCGGAAATGTGCGATTATGAGATGTATTCATAAAATGTTGTTATGTTTTAATCCAGATGGCAAGTATTGATCATCAGTGACACCAGCGTCACAGAAAAAAAAGAAAAAGAAAGGAGCTAATTTTAGTGTTCGAACTGGGATCTTCATTAAATATTTAGGACAGAAAGTTGGCTGCATATCCAACAAAAAGCGAAGCCACCGGAGGCCTTCAGCGCTGTGTGCTGAGCGCTCACTTTGATCACGCTAACTGACATGCTGTCGGAGGTTCAAGCCATCTCAGCCCCGTCACTCAGATGACAGACACTGGCCACTAAAGGTGGGAAATAACTCCATCTTTCATTTGGAACAATATTATGACACCACATGGGGAGCAACATGTTTCAAACAACTTTCCAAGCTTCTCTCTCTCTCTCTGACAGCCATGTGCATGAACCTAATCAACGTAAACTATGCAGAGACGTTAGATTCTATGACTGCACTGAAACCGAGTGGATTAACTGTGAAATAATGGAGTTGTTTGTCTTCAGCTCTGTTGAAGTTACAGACATTTAAATGCATAACTGACAGAGATCCGTCATTTCACTTGTAATCTAAGGAAGCAGACGCTGCTTCTTTTCCTCTTGTGCATGCGGTACATGCGGCTCCCAGCTTCAGCTTCCAGAGCCCTCAGCTGCACCGACGAGACAGCTGCCGTGATTATAGCGCCTCATTTATTTCAAGCACTGAATGGCTCAACGAGGTAAAAACTATTAGAGCTTGTTGGATGAGCGGGAGATACAATTGCCAGTGCACGAAGGGTTTAGATCGTTTACATAAAGCTTGGGAACATTGGAGAAACCTGCATTAGTACGCTGGATTTCGAAAGAAGTATCCAACAGACAAACCCAGCCCAGTGTTGCCAACAAGGTTCCGGGGTATTTTATTGTCATTCTGCATTCTCTCGACTGGCCAGCAGGGGGAAACCGCTCTGGTTGCAAAAATAAGTCGGATTTTATAGAAGTCTATGAGAAAATGACTCTACTTCTTTCTTGATTTATGACCTCAGTAAACATTGTAAGCGTGAGTTTATGGTCCCATTTTAAGCAAAGGTAGAATTACAACACTGTGAAGATAGTCCTTCATAAGTAAAAAGTCCTATATATATATATATATATATATTTATATATATATTTATATATATATTTATTTATTTTATATAAATATATATACTGTATACAAGAAATATTTGCAAAATTAAGAGAAATGAGAAAAAAAAAGTGGCCCCTGTGAGTGTTATAGCATTACTCATGCAGTAATGTGTAAGCAGCATTTTTTTCTTGCTGGTTGACATGTAGACAATTTATACAAGTTTGCATTAATAGTTACATTCGTAAACAGATTTCACGAGAACATTGTGGGACTTGTGTCTAAACCTTAATATGCAAAGTATCATAGCTGTCAAATAAATCTGACAGTGGAGTAAAAAAGTACAACATTCCCCTCTGAATGGTATTGGAGAAGTGGCCTCCAATGGAAACACTAAAGTAAATGTACCTCAAGTTTGAGTGAATGTATTACATTCCACCACTGATCACATATCCACATGACAAGGGGGGAAAGGGTGGAGGGTTGAAGGAAAGTACTTGATATCAAGGGAATGCAACATGATTAACAATAACAATGGACCTTATAATAATGAAGAAGAAGCATCAAACTGCAGAAGACCCTTGGGAACCGGCTGTATACCTCTGGTTGAGCAGGGCCAGCAGCTCCCCGGCGTGGTACAGGTCGTTGCGCGACACCCGGCTGAACCGGAACGCGTTCAGGTTGCAAAAGGTGACCGCGGGGAACGTCATGATCGGGGTCGTGACCTCGTCCAGTTTGGTGACGTGCGGGTACTCGAGGTAGAAGTGGATCCGGTCCACGCACACGAACAGCAGGAAGGTCAGAGAGCCCAAGAAGAACACCACCCAGAGGCAGCGCTTGATGCAGACGCGCTCGTACGTGAAGATGTGAGAGATTCCGTGCAGAGTGGAGCTGTGCGCGAACACCTCCACGGGTGGAGGTGGATGCGTGTCCCTTTCTTCGGCTTCTACTTTGAGATCCATCGTCGCTGGAGGCAACAAGCTCGATCCGGAACGCCGGAGTCACACAAAAACAAGCTTCGGGACACAGAGAGAAACTGATCCGATGCTCATTCACCTGTGGCACGAGCTGTCATCGTCCATCCGAACCGTGCGCGATAGTGAAGATAAGCACTCGTGGACTCGGCGCGGTCTGGTCGCCATCCCTCACGGTGCACAGATGATGAGATATACGTCTGGATCACTCTTTAGAAGATGAACAAAATAAAAGGAGGAAAAGTCAGACGGGCTAGAAGTGATCGCATTTACCCGAGAGCCGCGCGCCACCGGAAAGCATGCGTAACGCAAATGTCAAAACGAAGAACTTTCGCCGCGGTGATGTGTTGCAGGTTTCTTCCTGGGGTGCAGTAAAGCAAAGAAGGAAACGGAAAAGAGGATCAGAAGAAAAAAAGGATTGACAAAGTGTTTCATCAGCCTGCGCTGGTCGAGTCCAGGGAAGCACGCGTCATCGCCGCACCCCAACAAGAGGAGACCCGGAGAGCGAGAAGAGAGAGGAGTCCTCTGGACACTCCCGGCTCATGTATGAAGAGTTCCTCGTTCGCTGCCCTTTTACGTGTGCCCTTTTAAATCCGCAGAGGTTCGGGTCAAGTCAGGAAGATTTTCTCCACTCTGGAATTAGAATTTGAAAAAAGGGGTTTCAAGATGGGTGGGCTTTTCTGGTCGGTGGTGAGTCGTGAGCTTCTTTTTCTTCTCCTTTCTTCCCCTCCGCTCGTGCTTGTGTCCGCCTGCCTGGCAGCAGCGGAGAAGAAAAGAGGAGAGGAGGAGGGTGGACTGGCGTGCTGCTGTTCACCTGTGAGTTACTGTGGTTTCACATCTTAACTGCAGCCCGAGTAAAGAGAGAGCGAGAGCGAGAGCGAGAGCGAGAGCGAGAGATTAAAGGGGAAGTATTGCAATTCAAGATCACAAGTCAGTTCAATCGGGGTCTTTAGGGATCGATTAAAAGGGACAAAGGGCACAATCTAAACGGCATCACGCCACTCGCCTCTCTTTCTTTCACCAGGGGTTCGAACCAGGGGCATTTGTAGGATTTAAAGAAGGGGGGGGGGGGGGGCTAAACCCCATGCGGCGTGGCAAATTAGATTATCTTTGCCCGCTCCGGGTAGCCATTGTTTCTGACAGTTCGAAGATTTGTTCAATCAGAAAGTGATTTTGCTCTGTAGTTTTGCTTCATTCAGTATCAGTATCTGATAAAACAAGAATTGCAGGGTCATAGTGATATGTTATGCTCATTTGGACACTATCACTGAGATACATCATAAGAATGTATGTTAATTTATTGAAAGGGCACATGTGAGACCTCCTGCTCACTACCATTGTTCCCTCATTTCCTAACATCTAAACAAACTCCAGGATAAAACAGAGCTTCCAAGACTATAACAGAATAATTTAAAAAAATGTTCAGGTATAGCCACTCTTATTATAATCCACAACTTTACCAGTCTTAATCAAGCTTGGTCAATCAGTGTAGTCACAATATTATTAATAATATAACGGCGGATTCCTTTCTTAGAACAAAGTAATATACTTTACATACGCAGACCAGCTTGTTCGTGAGTTTCAACATGGAGAGGACAGGAGAAGAGAGAAAAAGTGTGCATACGTAACAACTGCGTGAGTCGGTATGTTGTGACTTTTTAACTGCAGTGATTGTACCTGTGTCTCCGTATTGGTTTGTATTTTATATATTGTGGTTGTATTTGTGTTTGTTGATTAATCGACAAATGAGTCTGGAATAAAATAAATAAATATATATTCATATATATGTATATATATATATTATAATCGTCATCACGGCAAAAGTGTCATTGCTAATCAAACAGACACACTTCCTCTTCACTTTCTTTGGTTTCGCCATATTTGGTCATCCACGGCTAGATAGTTTTTTTTTTTTAATAATGCAAGGTGGTCATCCACGGCAAAAAAGAGATTTAGAAAATGTAAAAATATTTAAATCTTTTTATTTTTTATAATGCAAATACTAGACATCCTGACCCTCACTTTATACCAGTTGGTGGCACTAAAGCACCAAACAGTTGTTTGCTAACCGCCATTAAAGAAGAAGAAGAAGAAGAAGAAGAAGAAGAAGAAGAAGAAGAAGAATTGTTTGAATAGACCCTGCCAGGTTCAAATCATGGATAATGCATAATCCATTATTTGAAAGTTACCACCAGCGAGGACACTCAGAAGATCCAGGCCTGGAAAACTGAGCTACTCGAGAAAGACCTCGGTCAGGGCTCTGACCGAGATGATGGATGATAACAAGAAACTGATTGGAGATATGCAGCTGCCAGAGGCTTTCGCGCAGAACCCCTGCATAATCGATCAGAAGAAAGTTACCACCTTGGAGACTCAGAAGATCCTATTATGGAAAAATAAGCAACTCAAGAATGACCTTTGGAAGTCAAAGGCCTCGGTCAGGGCTCTGACCGAGAAGATGGATAACAACTAGATCAGGTTTGATAACTATCTGAACCTTGAACGTTCGGAGAATAATCGGCTCACTGTTGAGAATGAGAATATGAGATCTGCCTTGATGAATAACAACAATCAGGAGACTCTCAACATTTATCAACTGTAACAGTTTAGCTCCACATCTTCCTTTTTGTATTAGTTGTTTTCATCCTGTCTTACTAACTATCATTCCAGATCCTGCTTCCCATCTCGTCAGTCCAACTCCCTTCACCTGCCTCTGATCACTCCCTCGTTAGTCCCTCATTACCTTCACCTGGTCTTCATGCCCATCTCACCTGTTGCCCATTCCCTAATTAGTCCCTGTCTACTTAGGTTCCCTCACTTGCACTTATCTCAACTCACTCAACTCACCGAAGCTCCTCTAAAATAGGGCTTACGATGCCCTCGGTGAGAACTAAAACAAAAAATAAAGGGTGCACTCGAAGATGCATGCATTGCAGAAGACACTGGTTCAACAGGATAGTTAGACTGAACTTTGTGTGTAAGATTGGAGGGAGAGCGAGTACAAAGACATGAAATACAACTAAAACACTAACAATTCAACACTCAGAGAGCAACACATTGTTTTGATGTGAAGACAGTGAGAAAAGACATATCTCCTGAGTGAAACACAACACATGAAACTGAACGGAGCTCTTTCAATGCCCGCCTCCACGATTACATTTATATTTTAGCTGTTTTTCTCATTATTATTGCATTATTAAACTATATAACTCAGCCTACTACCGCCGCCACTGAGAATTATTCTTGTTATTAATTAATCTGATTATATTCTTAATTCATCAATTCATTCTTTGGTCTTTAGAAACCACTAAATCAAATTGAGAAACAAATTTCTACATTTAAAACAGCAAGAGCCCAATTTGATATATTTAAATCGACTGTTTTGTGCGACCATGAGTCCCCAAACGTTCCCTTAATAGACAAAAGAGACATAAATAACCGATTCATTCTTTTCCTATAGTGTACAGAATAGTGATGCTGTGCTGTATGTTTTTAAGTAATCACGTTTTGACTTTTCTTACATTCTGAATGAATCAAACCAAGTCTTAAAAAAGAGGAAGGAACTGTATAAATGTCTGAAGCAGATGTTTAAAGAGGAGAGGACATCTCCGAGACAAAGCCATCATCAGGCCCCGCCTGAAAGGAAAATCATTTTTAGATTGGCCCATAAATAAACAATGACATTTAGTCCCCAGCTGGATACTGCCGTGAAAAATGGATCTGACTGTGCAACAGGGCCGAGTCGAGCTTTGTGCTGTATGTCATTTAGATGCATCACCCACCTTAAATGCATCAGCATGAAACAAAAGAATATTATCTAGAACACCAGCATAAGCTTTAACTAATGCAGAGATGTTTATTAAGTTCAACACATTAAAAATGCTTCAGCAAACTCATACGTCCTCAACCACGGCGGTGGAGTAACACACGGTTGTGATGATGCTGCAGAAGCCAAAAGATACTTTTTGTTATCGAATCCAAAACAAGTTTGAAGTTTAAGTATTCAACAGCTGTCCGTAACCACGTTAGAAGCTCGCACTTAGTATGGGTCCCCGCTGCTCTCTGTTTGGAGCCCGATGCCAATCACAAACTCTTTTAACTTTAAAAAAATCTAATTTGAAATGATTTCTTCTGGGATTGTTTTTTTCTCTCCCAGCAACCTGAGGGGACTTTGCACTCGTCAGTTAAAAATAATTACACATGGCGAGTATTCCAGTAGACTCAATATGTCTGAATTTAACTACTTTCAGGTCAATTAAATGAATAAAGGTTTCAACTTTCTTCACCAAAACGTAACTTCTGATCGTGTGGAGAGAGATTCGAAACAGCAATTAGAGCCTGTAAGCATGTTGAGAAATAAAACGTTCAAACTTTGCAGGTTTACCGATCAATATAATTGATCCAATAATGTTTCCTGGAAGGAACGATGTCACGTGGTTATTCTGCCGCCAGCATTCGCTTGCTAGTCGTAACCAATCAGCTACTGACAGACATTTATGATCTACATCACACGTGTGCTTTTTGGAGCATCAGCCAAATTGTTTTTAATATGAATTGTTTATGGCTACTGTTGGATTACTGTTGGGATATCTGTATGTTTTTACTTTTACGCTGGTGTACTTTTATGTATTTGAGCTGAACTTTAGCAGTCGAGAGAAACACAATAGGAGCAGAACGGACTTCCCCATTAAAAATCATTGTAGTGCGGGCCCTTCCGTATAAACGAAACTTGCTAAAATTGAAGATTTTCATTGATATAAATTTCCGTTAAATCACTCTAGTGATCGTGCTTATGGCCCACTCATGAAATCATTATCACATTTTTATTTTATAGTTGCAGTATTGTAAACTGGGTGCATGTGGTGACTTCCTCTGAAAGAAATGCTGTCATACAGTTTTGCCCCCACACACACAAACAATAGAACTATGCACACAATTCTTAAAAGTTAAAACTAGCACGATATTAAAGAATTTCTGACTTTCCAAGTTGAAATAAATCCAACTTCAGGCTCAGTCGGGAATTTAAATTTCAACTCCCTAGTTCAAATAAATTAGTTTGCTAATTCCACCAAGCTGTAATGCTAAACTGGTTCCAGTGAACGGGATGAACAATGGGCTGGTGGGCTTTCCAGGAATGTCACCACTGACACCCAGTTTGTAATACTGGGAATATTGCAGAACTTTCATCAGCTGGCCACAGCCTCAATCACCATTGTGTTACCTCCTTCGGTGACGGTGACTTAAAAGTCGTTTATTTTAATGAATATACTTTTAAGTTTGTCCTCGCTCTTTACTGACGACTATTATCGTTCAAGTCATTGTCGGCAGAAATGACACCTGGCCCCAGCTTCTTAATTGTCTGGCTCCACTGGTCCATGTCGATGTGTCCTTGGGCAAGACACTCAAACTGCTCCCCCAGGCTGTTCCTGCGGTGTGTGAATATGTGTGTGAATGTTAGATAGTCCTGATGGACAGGTGACACCTTGCATGGCAGCTCCTCCATTCAGTGGGAGAATGATGACATGTCGTGTTAAAGCGCTTTGAGTGGTCAGAAGACTAGAACGCCCTCGACAAGTACAGTCCATTTACCATTTACCTTTCGTTAAACCTCTCATTTTCACATTTTTATTTCCGTTTTATTTAAATTCTTAAATGTGATATGTCCTGCTATTTTATTTTATTGTATTTTATATTTGTAAACATGATTGCTGCTGCTTTACGTAATTTCCCCCTGGGGATGAATAAAGTACATATCTTATCTTATCTTAATATTATTACTGAGTAAACCAAAAACTCCTTGTATCAAATTAAAGATGTCTTGTGGTTCATTTTATTTGCATTTTTCCAGAATTAAAATAAAGTGAATGTCAGTTTGGGTTTAAGAGTTATGTTTATACTGCAAATCTTGAGACTTTCTTGCTGGATGTCTCATAAGTGTGGCAGGTGTTCCTCTCCAGGCCTGCAGGGGGCAGTAGAGCGCGCCGCCGCTTCATTTACGGACCCAGAGAAGACGAAAACATGTGAGCAGCGAGCAACAACAACAAAAAACATGGCGACACCCGTAAGAGCAGCTCGTCTGTGCCGACTGGCAGGACGGACGGTCACCTCCGTGTCAGTCACACGCAGTCTGCCCGCGACGAGATGCTACATGGCCGCCTCGACGGGGAACAGTGAGTGAATGTTTTGTCAAAAGTTAAATAGGAAAACGGTAGTTCGCTTCTCGAGCCGCGGCACAGAGGTCAGTGCTGCAGCCGCTGACAGTGAAGGATGGATGTCGGTTATTGTTCTGTCGGTTATTGTTCTGGACTTTTTGTCCCGTTACCAGCGGTTCTTCTTGCCACCGCGAACAAACCCGTTAAATGGGTTGTAACGAAGTTCGTTCATCGTAAAACAAATAGGAAAACGGAAGTTGAGGAAGTCGTAAGAAAGCTTGTCTTTTTTTTTTTTTTTACAGATTTATACTTTATCTTCGCTAACTTTAACAAGACTTGGAGTGATGTAGATTATTTAACAGTGGCGGGGTTTTTTTTAATTGAAAAAGACTACTTTTCACTTGTGCAAAACCAGGAAATGTCACAATTGTGCTCGTTTCCTACTCACTCTAACGATAATCCGATGAGGCAACTACCGATGTTCTCCCTAATTTGCTGGTATGCGTCCTAAATCCTCATCTGTCCTTCACTTCTCGGTAATATTACGTAAACTAGCCTTTGAAGTCCACGTTTACCGCGTTGTCCATGAACTCAAAGTTCAACTTTATTTGTTTGGAGGATAAACTAACGATAAATATTTGTATTATTATAAATTCATGTTTACCTGAAACTTTGTTTATAACATATCTCGTGGCAGGTGGGTTGATATCTGAAAAATCTAACTTTAATCTCAAATTTCACCCATGACGTCAAAAGACTTTAGCCAATCAAAATTCCCACACTCCGGCACTTTATATCGCCCATGGACACTGAACCTAAAACTATTATCAGACACTGTCCTTTTACTTGTCGAATAATAACACTTGCAACCGAGGATTTGAGCGAATAGTCTAAAATGATTGTGTTATCGAATTTAAATGATAATCAGCATTGTGCAAAATAACTGTCAAATCACACAAAATGCTTTGTTGGAAAGTTCTTGTTGCTTTTTTTTATCGCCAATTTCTCCTTCTCCCTCTCTAGTAAGTGAAGTAATAAGTCACACTGTTGTTTTACAAGTCAAAGAGGTGTATTAAACTCTTGGTTTACATAATTTTGCACATAACCTTAACATCGACAGTTTGATTCCAACTGGTCACCTTTGTCTCTCCCTCCCCTGTTTCCTGTCTCTATCTTCACTACAGTAAGGCAAGAAATACCCCAAATATTCACATAATTCTTATAGACACAGATAATTGCAAGCATAGCCATATTTAGAGTAATTTGCAAATGGCAAGATCAATGAGACTTTCATTAAATCCATTAAATATCAAACTGAAAGTCATCGCGAACAATTTTTCCCCCTTCCTTTTATCCCCCGTAGATCTTCAGTTCAGACTCGATGAGCTGACGGCTCACAGCAGTCTGGATCTCTTCAAGAAAAACACTGCCGTCATCTACCGCATGCTGGGTCTGGACCCCAGCCACGTGCAAAAGAACCCGGAGCGCTTCCAAGACTGGGCCGTCGTGTTTGGCGACGAGAAGATCAGCAGCGGCCGTCACTACTGGGAGGTGACGGTCAAAAAGTCCCGAGAGTTTCGTCTGGGTGTGGCCGAGGCGCTGATGTCCAGAGAGGACTGCGTGGGCACCAACGGCTCCTCCTGGGTATTCGGCTACGCTCAGCGCAAGTGGTTTGCCATGACCGGCAACAAGATGGTTCCCGTGGCGCAGGTGGGCAAGCCGGACCGCATCGGCATCCGGCTCGACTACGAAGCGGGCGTTCTGGAGCTGATGGACATCGAGAAACACGCAATCGTTCACACCATCAGGGCCCAGTTCAAGACTCCCCTCTGCCCCGCGTTTGGACTTTGGGACGGGGAGCTGCTCACGCACTCTGGTCTGGAAGAGCCGGGAGGCCTAAAGTGAAGCGGGCTGAGCTGGGATGGTGATGGTGGAGGTGGTGGGATTGAGCATGGCACATGTTTATCACAACACTGCAGGAAAGAAAGCAAAGTCCATGTGGGACTCATTTGAAGCTTATGCAGGGTTCGCACGGTCATGGAAAACCTGGAAAAGTCATGGAATTTTAAATGGTCATTTACAGGCCTGGAAAAGTCCTGGAAAAAACGTAATTCATAAGAGTGTTGGAAAAGTCATGGAAATGTGTTATATTCACATGTTCATTTATGCGGAGTTTAAAATATTTAATATGTTTTTTTAAAGAAAGACGCTCAAAATATAAGCCGGCGTCTGCTCTCAATACGCAACATGTTCTAAATTGTTCATGTTTATACCGATATTTCAGTTTGGTCATGGACATTTGGTTTAAAGTCCTGGAAATCCACTGGTCAAAATGTGTAAGAACCCTGTTATTATGTTGGTATATTTTTTACAGTCCAGTTGGTTCATAATGACTTAACAATGTAACTTCATACTTTCTATGTCATCCACATCACAAAACCTGTATATCTGTGTGTGTGTATTACCTCTCAAACTAACTGAGATGAAAAAGATGTGTGGTTATTTTTGAGAGGAACCGTAACTGTCAATATATTTTTTAAGTTGTGTTTTGTTATTACACAGTTGCAAAGCTTTTTCATGCTCATGCTGTATATTGTTTGATAAAATAACTTCACTGAAACGGCTTTTACTTTCTCTTTATTTACACCAGGATGATACATATTTACAGTGACAGACTAAAGTACTGTTTAGGAATCATTTCACCGCCTTTCACCGAGTTAAATGAAATAAAACACAATTCATAAAATGCAATCATTCGAGATGGAAGAATAATCAATATTTGTAATCGCATAACTAACTTCTCAGTACTGCATACTAACACTCAAAAGCTTTAATTAAAGTATCACTTTAAGCACATCTGTGTGTCTGGTTTGCAACATTGCTTTGAATATATTTTATTATATATTTTGTGTTAGAATAACCCCGACAGGCAGATGAAAAAGAAAACCACGACCTCATCGAAACGAGGTATCTGCAGTGGATAATCTGGCCTGTGAGCCTTTATGAAATGGTGTGAACTACAATGAAACCGTCACCAGTGCAACCAAATCACCTCATGTTGAGTTAGAATAATTATTGAACAGTGTTGGGAATATTTATACAGGCGGCATGAAGTCCCCTGATTAAAAATAATAATTAAGAAAATCACATTTCAATATTTTAACAATAAGTAGGCTTAATAATTAGATATTTACAACAGTGGCATTTTATATCAAACTGAGCACACAAAAACAATCCAATCATGGCTTCAATTTATATTATCAGCTTGCCTGATTATGTAGTGCTTTGTTGATACTTTACGCTGTTGAATAATTTCTCCCGTCTGCAGGAATACATCAAAGAAGGACTTAATCCTGCACTGAGTAGCTTTTACAACAGTCTAAATATATTATATGACATCTATTGCCACATAAAAAATAAACTCAATCATTCATCAGGTCTCTCAATCGTCCCGTGTCCTTTTAGGCCTCTCGTGATGAAATAAAACTCTTTTCCATTACGAACCCTCCGGATCCCTCGTGGTTCAGACGATGCTCTTCAGCGTGTCCAGCGGGGCCTTCTGCTCCTCCGTGGCCCCCGGTGCGTTGCTGTCGGCGTACTCACGCTGGTAGTCTTGCAGGACTGCAATAATAACATCATGGCCAAACTGCATGGCATCATCGAGAGGCGTGTTCCCCCATCTGATAGAAAACACACAATGTCATATGTCACATGGAGACGTTGTTGGGACTTGTGTGTTTTACTTATGCATGAATTGACATCTCTCCATCGCACGTTACGAACTCTGCTTCCTGCCCGGAGTCTTTGTGACTTCACGTCTCAAAGACTCCGGCACATCAGACACGTGGCTGCCCCCCCCCCCCCTCCTGATCCGATGTGAGGTCAAGGGTCAGGGACGTGGTATGTGTACAGATTGTAAAGCCCTCTGAGGCAAATTCGGAATTACCTTCGCATTGAAAATGCGGAAGGTAATGTTTTGATCGCCGTGTATTTGTATGCGTGCGTCAGTGCGTGCGTGCGTGTTATTCGCATAAGTCAAAAAGTATTAGACCGAATCGCATGAAATTTGGTGGGATGATTGGTTATTATCCGGGGACCATTGGATTTGATTTTGGGATCGATCGGGTCAAAGGTCAAGGTCATGGTCATGAAAAAGGTCAAAATCTTCTTGAATCGCATGACATTTGGTGGGATGATTGGTTATTATCCGGGGACCATTTGATTAGATTTTGGGATCGATCGGGTCAAAGGTCAAGGTCATGAAAAGGTCAAGATCTTCTTTTTACCATAGCACGGTCAATTTCTATCCAATTAACAACTAATGCCAAAATGTTCATTTTACCGAGTGCCCGTTCTAGTTTGTAATATTGTGCTATAAAAAATAAACTGAATTTAATTTAATTTAGTGTTGCTGTGTCTCGCTTTCAGTGTCTCTGGTTCCTGGTTGGTTGGAGCGTGAGGCCATCAAGCAAATAGGAGGCCTACAGCCTATAAGACCCCCCCCCCCCCCCATCCTGGGGGAGGGTGGGCATCCTTTCCCCTGACACACCCTGCGCTGGATGTTTGGTTTCAACATTAGTCAAACTGGCAGCATTCTTGATGAAAATGTTCATGTTGGTTACATTTGGTAAATTACCATCTCCTTTTTTATATGGAAGTCTTTGTTTAGTTAATCCTTTGCGTGATCTTCAATCCTTTGCTGTTGTTTTAGAGCCAGATCATAACACTGGACGTATTTATCTAACATTTTTCATCAGATAACAAGTTGACGTAAGATCCCTACCTGTCTTTCATGCTGGGATTCACTTTACATACATCAGTTAGGAAGACGACGGCTTCTGCATGACCTGAAAGCCAAAAGGAGAGTTTATTTATTCCTGTTTGGATATCACAGCAGTGATTGTTGAACGTGGAATAAATGAACGAATAATGAAATGTCACCTTCTGCAGCAGCAACGTGGAGCGCTGTGCGAGAGTCATAGTCTCTCTGCTCCATGTTCACAGCTGAAAGGGCAAACCTGCAGGAAGAACCAAGGACACATACACAGGGTTCTTACACATTTTGACCAATGGATTTCCAGGACTTTTCCAGGACTTTAAACCAAATGTCCATGACCAAACTGAAATCTCGGGATAAACATGAACATTTTTTTAAATTGTGCATATTGAGAGCGGACGCTGGCTTATATTTTGAGCGTCTTTCTTTAAAAAATGTATTAATTATTTCAAACTCGGCGTAAATGAACATGTGATTATAACAATTTCCATGACTTTTCCAAAACTTTTATGATTTAAGTTTTTTTCATGACTTTTCCAGGCCTGGAAATGACCATTTTAAAATTCCATGACTTTTCCAGGTTTTCCATGACCGTACGAACCCTGCATACAAAGGTTGACAAACTCGTCAGAAACCAGTCAAGAACTCGTGAATATGAAAGCAGGCGTGTTTTAAAAAGCAGAGAATGGAGAAAGAAGAGTCCAACGTGTCCCCACTCTCACGTCTGGATGGAAAATATGAAGCTACTGACAGGAGATGGTTAGCTTAGCATAAAGACTGGAAGCTGGGGGAAACAGCTAGCATGGCTCTGTCAGAGTTAAAAAAAACGGCCTCCTAACACCTAAATATATAAATAATTAACGTGTAATATCTCGTTTGATTAATAAACGTCCTTCGTACAGATTACACAAACAAATATCACAGATGTAGATCGTTGCTCCAGCTTCATATTTAACACACAGATGATGTTATCGTACATGTTATAGTCTGTTCCTCTGGTGTCTGAGCTTTTCGATGAGAAAATAAATGATTTGACTTACCTCCTCAGAGCGGAGAGGTCCCCGCTGTGCGCCGCAAACATCAGGTTTACCACTGACTTGTTCTAATGGATCAAAAGGCAAACATTACTACGTGAGCGTTGACTGATTCTTAAACTTTAAATATAAAAATGATACTGTACAGAGCTAAAGCAAAGTCACTGCCAGAGTGGACAAAGATTGTTTTCAATACATAAGTGTAAATATGATTTGAGAGATGTTTGTAAGTTTACTGTACAAAAGGCTAAAAAGGGGATTAAAAGAAGATCTATTTCTATTGTAGGGGTCGAATTATGGAATAATGTTGAAATGGATATAAGAATGGTGAACTCATTTTTGGTTTTCAAAGGAATTATTTATAAAATAATTCTTGAGAGTTATAAGTTTGATTGAAATGTATTTATATGGAAGATGTATGTGGATGTATTTATATACACTACCGTTCAAAGGTTTGTGTCTTCCATGAAAACTCACACTTTTATTTATCAAATGAATTGAACATTTCATAGAAAATATGGTCAAGACATTGACAAGGTTAGAAATAATGATTCATATTTGAAGTATTAATTTTGTTCTACAAACTTCAAGCTCAAAGGAAGGCCAGTTGTATAGCTTATATCACCAGCATAACTGTTTTCAGCTGTGCTAACATAATTGCACAAGGGTTTTCTAATCAGATATTAGTCTTCTAAGGCGATTAGCAAACGCAATGTACCATTAGAACACTGGAGTGATAGTTGATGGAAATGGGCCTCTATACACCTATGCAGATATTTCATTAGAAACCAGACGTTTCCACCTAGAATAGTCATTTACCACATTAACAATGTAGAGAGTGTATTTTTGATTAATGTTATCTTGATTGAAAAAACAGTGCTTTTCTTTGAAAAATAAAGACATTTCTAAGTGACCCCAAACTTTTGAACGGTAGTGTATATATATATATATATATATATCTTTTTATTTATTTTCTTTGTTATTTGTCTTTATTTTATATAAATTTTCTGATTTATTTCATATTAATTAAGGATAGGAATATTTAAGCATTTTTTGCTTCTACCTATACCGTTTCAGTCTTTCTGAAACACATTTCGCACATGTAGGAACAGATGGTGCGAAGGTCAATCAGCTGATTGTGGTAATGCAACACTTATGGACACCTACAGCCATCAAACTTCTACGTGGAGGAAACGCCTCCGATCTTTCTCCCAATGTTCACGTATTGCAATAAATATTTAACGATGAAAAGCATTGGCGGTACTGCAAACCCTGAACAAGACTCGGGTTTAAATACGTTACCAGCGGAGTCTTGTGATTGGTTAGCTCCTGCGCTAAATGTTCCCGAGAGTTTCAGGTGACAGACTTCATGCGTGAAGTATTTATGTTTTATTACTCGTCAGAATGACGGTTGTCAGCCTCCACACTCGTCACGCCGAACTTACGGGTTCTTCGTCCGATCTTCTCCGGGGGTCGTGTTTCTTCGTGAAGTGTCTCAGGTTGTCGTAATTGTGGAAGTTGAAATGAGACAGCAGCTCCTGAGGGAATCGAACGTTGATTTGAAGGGGAACGTTTGAGGCACGCGGACACATTATGAGAGGAGGACACATCAAAGAAACTGTGATGGCGACTGCGCACCTGACAGAAGTGAATGCCACGAACACTGTTTCCCATCCGGTCTAAAGGTGGAGACCAACACATCATACCCATGACGTTGGGGACAACCAGCAGGACAGCACCCGAAATGCCGGATTTAGCGGGCAAGCCCACCTGAACGAGAGAAGCAAACTAAAGGTCTCAACCTGGACTCGATGCTTCATGCCGTGCCACCGCGTGATTTTTACCTTCGCATTGAAAATGCGGAAGGTTATGTTTTGATCGCCGTGTATTTATTTATTTATTTGTATGCGTGTTATTCGCGTAACAAAAAAAGTTGTAAACCGAATCACATGAAATTTGGTGGGATGATTGGTTATTATCCGGGGACCATTTGATTAGACTTTGGGATCGATCGGGTCAAAGGTCAAGGTCATGAAAAGGTCAACATCTTCTTTTTACCATAGCACGGTCAATTTTTATCCAATTGGCATGCAACTAATGCCAAAATGTTCAGAATTCAATGCCCAATCTTGTGATATGCGAAGGTATGCGCTCTACCGAGTGCCCATTCTAGTTGAAATTTCCCCACTGTGGGACGAATAAAGGAATATCATATCATATCACTTGGAGGAGCACTTCCAGGTGAAAAAGGTCAAATCGGGTCAGCTCTGTCAGCGCGAGACCGTAACTGCTCCTTACTGCCCTCAATCGGTCCTTGTTGAACTTTCGCTCTGTCAGTTGTTGACTATTTCTTCTGTCGTCAGGTCTCTGTCTCTCTCGGACTTTGCTTGTCGACCAGTCACTCCCCCTGCATGCATGTCTTTTGTTGTTGTTTGTCTGTGTCTGACTGATTACCTTTGCATTGAAAATGCGGACGGTAATGTTTTGATCGCTGTGTATTTATTTATTTATTTATTTGTGTGTTATTCGCATAAGTAAAAAAGTATTAAACCGAATCCCATGAAATTTGGTGGGATGATTGGTTATTATCCGGGGACCATTTGATTAGATTTTGGGATCGATCGGGTCAAAGGTCAAGGTCATGTCACATCTTCTTGAATCGCGCACAATTTGGTGGATGATTGGTTATTATCAGGGGACATTGATTAGATTTTTGGATCGATCGGGGTCAAGGTCAAGGTCATGAAAAGGTCAACATCTTCTTTTTACCATAGCGCGGTCAATTTATATCCAATTGGCATGCAAATAATGCCAAAATGTTCATAATTCAATGCCCAATCTTGTGATATGCGAAGGTATGCGCTCTACCGAGTGCCCATTCTAGTTCATATATTTCATTTTCTTCTGTGTCTCTGACATGGATGTTTTTATTCTGTCCCTTATCTTATTGTCTTTGTCTGTTTTGAATTTGTGAGTCTTCTTGTCGCATGTCTTGTTCGTACTTGACAATGTCTAAGAGTATATTCACTATTCTCACTATTAATGGTGTGTGCACCAATTGGAAAGGGTCAATATTAGACAAACATTGTATTTGTAATCTTATGTTTTTTAGCTTTTTTTATGACATCTGCCTCTCGGGACGACAGCTGAAAAATAGGCTCTTGGCTAACTCTGGCACATTTACAGAAATGTTTGTTTTAAAGTGCGCTGTCCCTTATCAAATAAACCCCCCAAAAAACAATGGACTCACGTGGAAGGCAAACTGTCCAGAGAAGTCGTACATGCCGCAGGAATGCATGAGGCTCAGGGTGTTGCGCACGGCTTCAGAGCTCAGCACACACTCGCCTGTGATTGGACAAATACCCCCGTTGGCCAGCGTGGCAGCCATGACACTTCCTGACTCACAGTTCACCTCGATGGAGCACAACTGGAAAAAAAAACATTTGAAAGAATAGAATGACTTCTGGGGAAATGCACTCATTTGCTTCATTGCCAAGATTTTAGATTTGAAAAGCGTAAAATAAATGACACCACAGCTAACAACTGGCTGGCTAAGCTTAGCATAAAGACTGGAAACAGCCTGAAAACCTTTCTGTGACAGTTTCATCCGCACTACGATACTACGACGTCAAAGACAAAGAGACTGACCTGAAAGTAGAAGTCGAGGGCTGCCGTCATATCTGCATTGTCAGGAAAGCACTGCGAGAATAAAAATCAAGCGTTAATTCGGACATTCATTTTGTTCTGAAACCTGAGCACTGGACAAGCACTTGAGGAGATTGTAAATAAACATAAAACTTTGTAAAATAACTCGCTTTTTTCTCTTTGAGGTAATAACCAATTGCATAATTCCTATCACCGGTCTCCCTCTCCGACTGGAAACTGCAAGAAGACGAAAGGAATTTAGAAAGTTGCATTTCACGTGACATTGAGGTTGCGTTCCTTGAAGCACGGGACTCACGTTGCGTTGCTAAAGCCCACGTATTCTGCACCAGAAAGCCTTTTCAAGTACTCCATCACCTGCAATGACATCACATTTATAAATGGTTGAGTGGGACGACCAAACAAATACGTGGAGACGGGAAGAAGTTTGAAAAGGAAAAGTATTTACTCACATAGTCGAACCTCTCCGCCTTATTGAAATCTGGCTGTCAACAGAGAGGGAACAACACAGTAAAGTATAATAACCACGTTGTTAAGTTGAAGAATGGGGACCCATGTCGCATTCATATTTAATGACTACCTATAAATGTTAATGATTATATCAAATATTCCTGTGAGTTGAGAGGGCGACCTCAGGCTCAACCTTATGCCCAATACAGGAGTGGATTTCTTTCTTTCTGGTGCTCTGACAACTATTCCTTTTCAACAAAACATCAACATTTGTGTCATGTACATTTTTGTAGGTTCAGCTGCTCCCACTGGGGTATAAATATTGCATAAAGTCAATAACAGCTTTTATCAACTTTATATTTTCTCTTTCCTTTGCGCAAATGATCAACATTTTAAGTAAGTGTGTAACCTCCTCAGTATGTATACATAGAAATGATTGCATATATGTGTTCTCCCTACACACACACGTGTGTATGTGTATGTGTGTGTGTGAGGGAGGTTAACACACCTTCTGTTCTGGAGGCTGCAATTGGCCAGAAGCACACACGCCCCTGCCGTCAGGCCCACAGAGTCCCTTCCTGAACCCGACCCACAAATGATAAAAAAGTCCAGAGTATCTCTTCAGTCAGCTAGGAGACGGCAGGAAAACTCCACAGAGGGAAAATAAACAACCATATATGGCTGAACTCCACTGGCAATGAGGCCAAAGTTCACAAATAAGTCGGTCTGGTCCGTCAGATGATGATGACCATAGTCCAGTCCCGATTGGCACCAAGTCACCGGCCAATAGAATGATTAGATAGAGAGCGGTGATCACTGAGAGCTTAATCTTCTAACAAACTCCTCTGTGGCATGTCACTGAACGTGAAGTCAGTGCAATGATCGCGTCGGCCTTCAAAAAAACCGAATGAAAGCGTGATGCAATTTTCCGAAGCAGAAAGCCTGACACGTTTCACAGCACGAAGGCGATAATCTATTTTTCCCCCAGTGAAGTCACACAGTGTGCAAATACTGACAGTGTCACATTTCACAATAAGTGACCTTGTGTTGCCTGAAAGCATCATAGACTGAACTCTTATATTGGTGGAACACAGAAACATGTCGATCCTGGTTTTTTGTCATTACTTTTTCGGGCCGACATGATTGTCCTTTTTAACTGTGTTTACGCCCACCGAGGGACCGCAGTCCAACGCTGTGCTGCGCAGTAATAATTGAAGGGGAATAACTGGGTTTGAAAACGGAGAGCCGTGGGGATGAACGTACCCTGTCTGAGAATCCACTCTTTGTTTTTCACCCCTGACCTCCTCAGAAATGACGTATGACTATGTTGTTGTTTTGTGTCTATATTCTAACAGGAAAACCTCCACATCGACCATCGATCACATCAATGCATTCGTTGCCGAGAAGCCTTCTTGTCTCACCTTAATTAAAGAACTGATGACGATAGCTCCGGCATTCACCATCGGGTTGTGTGGTTTGTCTGCAACGAGAGCACGTTATCACTCTTTTGCCCCGAACCACAAGAGCAATAAACCGCTGCCGTTACGGGCGATGTTTCAACGGAGGAACGTAAAAACATCAGCTAATAAACCGAACAAATGAAATACAATTCATCTGCTTCAGAGGCGAACACGTAATAACAAATAGCTATAAAAGGTGAGATAATAACAAAAAATGTTACACAATTGGGATGAAAGTTCAACTAGACAACTTTTTGTGAAATGAGAGCTTGTTATTTGCTCTTCTCACATTATGTTCACTACCGTTCAAAAGTTTGGGGTCACTTAGAAATGTCTTTATTTTTCAAAGAAAAGCACTGTTTTTTTAATAAAGATAACATTAATCAAATATATATATATATACATTGTTAATGTGTTAAATTAATATTCAAGGTGGAAGTGTCTGGTTTCTAATGAAATATCTCCATAGGTGTATAGAGGCCCATTTCCATCAACTATCACTCCAGTGTTCTAATGGTAGATTGTGTTTGCTAATCGCGTTAGAAGACTAATATCTGATTAGAAAACCCTTGTGCAATTATGTTAGCACAGCTGAAAACAGTTATGCTGGTGATATAAGCTATACAACTGGCCTTCCTTTGAGCTTGAAGTTTGAAGAACAAAATTAATACTTCAAATATTAATCATTATTTCTAACCTTGTCAACGTCTTGACTATATTTTCTATTCAATATTCAATTCATTTGATAAATAAAAGTGAGTTTTCGTGGAAGACACGAAATTGTCTGGATGACCCCAAACTTTTGAACGGTAGTGTATGTAGAAATTACAAATCAAGGGTTGCCAAGAGTTCTCAATGACAACATGGCGAGGAAAACGTGTGTTGTATGTATATAACTTGTATCTTTTTACAAAACTAGGATTAATCATAGCACTCAGTGCTTGAGTGTCGAGAGGATAAGTGGTAAGTGGGGTCTCCGTGACGCCAAGCACTCACCTTCGTCATTTAGTGACAGTTTGTTGAACTTGAACCCACTGGGCTCTTTGCCCACAAAGTGGTGCACGTGCTCGCTGCCGAACTCGTGCACGGCGATGGCGTACTCCAGAGGCTTCACGCACGACTGCAGACAGAAGGGAACCTTGGTGTCACCCACAGAGTGTCTGTGTTACACGAGGATGTAATGGAGGAGCATGGCAATGGAGGAGTGTGAGTGAGCGGGGATACACACAGAATGAAAACATTCATTCAAGTGAAGACGATCCCGTACCTCTGTCCATCGATCGTGCACAGAGATACTCCCCAGAGGTCAGGGCTGAACTTAGCCAGCTGAGGAATGTAGTTCGCTACCTGCATGAAGACACGCGTTACTGGAAGGAACGAGCACGCGGCCAATCGGTGCGGCGTTAGTTCATTACTTACTTGCCCCGCCTCCTGCTGTTGCGCATTGTCATACATCCTGTCGATCTGCTGAGTCATCTCGTCAAAGTTCGGAACGATGAACTTTTTTCTGAAGGCCTTCGTCAGCAGCATGATGTTGTTGCCGAGACACCTACAACGGGACACATTATCAAGCGTCTTTGGGTACTCAGAAAAGCGCTATAGAAATCTGAATTATTATTATTATGAACGGACGTCACACTCGGCCCTCGTGGTGAATAACCACTGAAAAAATGGTGACAGTGTGTTTTGTTGATTAGTAAATTAAAGATAAATGTGATTTCACCTCCGAGGTATCGGTGTAGAGGCAGAAATCTGTGAGACAAATATCTAAGACCGCTGCAAGTAAAAACTAAATCTAGAAAGCACTAGAGGTGAGTAGGAAAATATTTTTTTATGTGTAATTTGAACACTTTCATAGTAGTAAGTTAAGCTCTCGGACAAAGACGGCCACAGGCTAGTGTGGCTTATGTAACTGCTGTACCTAAGACAACAGTTGTGTTAACTAGTTCCCACTGAAATAAAGTTAGGTGGCTTTTTTTTTTCTCTTCACATGACAGCATTTTATATAATAAGAAAGAACACCATGCTTTATTGGATTCAAAAAGGTTGAGCTTCAAGGCCTCAATCACTGAGACTGGTTCCGCCTGAGAAATGCTAAATATGCAACTGGACCTCGAATCCATTTTTATTTAATTGAATTGCTCAACTCCTCTTTCATCTTTTCCTTTTTTCTCCAATCGCACTGAATTCAAAATGACCTGCTTCAGACTGATAAATAACCGATTAAAAGATAAAACAAACACACCTGCTTCTGTCAGCAGATGGTAATTGTTATTATCAGTGGCGGTGCGTCCATAGGGGGCACTAGGGCGCCGCCCCTCTTAAAATTTTGAGATGAAAAAAAAGAAGAAAAAAAAAAATACATCCTGTCAAAAAACATTGTATGCCAAATCATTTAAATAGTCAATATACCGTGTTGACGCGCTAAATGTGTGTGGGAGACCGTCAGCCTGTCAACAACCACTTAAGTTAATGTGAAAAAATATAATATATCGCCACTCATCCTCACAGAGAGAAGCCCCTCCCCATTTTCGGGGCACCGGCCAAACGTGTGTGTGCGGCAGCGAGTAAACATTTCAGTCGTTTCGGCAAGGACGGCTTCTCATTGGCGGATGAAACGTGAATCTTGGGGCACAAAAATGTGCGCTCATTGGCCAATGACATCGTTTTATTATTTCACGTGACGACTATTCGGCAGATCAGAGACCATATCGTTCCCTCAGCCAGAGAGCTCCACGGAGCTACAGAGCAGGTTGCTAACGGAGCTGGTCAGCTGGAGCTCAGTGAGTAATGCGCTGTTTAGTTTCTCCTGTCTGTTGTTCCAAAGTCCTGGGACTGAAACTCTCTGGACTACAACGGGGGGAGGGATCTAAAGAGCTGCAGACAAGTGTAAAGCACGAATCTTGCCGCAGTTATCTAGCAAAGAGCATGAAGCTAACTCGCTAACAGCATGAAGCTAACCCTGTTTGCAGAGCAGAGCAGCAGAAGGAGACCGAACTGGCATCGAAAACACAACGAAGAAGTTCTGATAAACAGACACATTCCCTCCAGAATAATGGAAACAGGCTGGTTACAGACATGATTGACTTTAACCAGAGAGTTATTGAGAAGTTTGCCAACTTTAAAGAGAGGAGGCTACTTTTCTTTACACGTAGTGGGTCTACTCTGGCAAACACCCAATGTAACATGTGATCTCTTTCTGACTCTATTCTGCTCTGAACCTCTTTCATGTGAGGGTGAAACTCTTTTATTTT
This sequence comes from Pseudoliparis swirei, assembly GCF_029220125.1. Lineage (NCBI taxonomy): Eukaryota > Metazoa > Chordata > Actinopteri > Perciformes > Liparidae > Pseudoliparis > Pseudoliparis swirei. The sequence goes on along the minus strand of NC_079396.1, from coordinate 22,613,491 downwards.
GCAAACCTCTGAAACCCAACCCAATGTTCCTTAAAGCTGCTCTGAACCTCTCATGCCCAAAGTTACAGTGTGTTGATAGTTGTTATTGGACAGTGTTGAGCACGCTGTGTTCTTTAAATAAAGCTTTGTTTTTTACAATATTCTACTCAAAACCTCTTTTCTTCTCATTGTTGAGTGCTATTTAAACTGCGCCCCCCCCCCCAAAAAAAATTCACCAGCCACCACTGGTTATTATAGATTTTCATGGCTGTGATTTGTCAGCCACGCTGTAAGCTCTCAAGGAAACGTATGCGCATTCTGTCACAGCTGGCCTGAACTAAAATATCTGGCCTGCAGCTCTCGCTGATCCAAGGCGATGCGAGCATGTGAGGTTTCGAGACACCAGAAGAAGAGAGCGGAGAGTGCTTGCATTATTTATAGCCTATGGGTCATTGAAAAAAAAAAAAGAGAAATATAAAAGAAAGCACTCTTTATTTCTAGAAGCATAGTGAGCTCTTACGTGTTCAAGGATAACCTCACAAATCGCAGAAAAGAAGCAAAGACAGACGGACACGGCCAATTTGGTTTTGACGAAGACTCCCAGACGACGTAGCCCGGTGCTCCTCCAGGCCGGAAGACGAGACCGACTGAATTACTGAACTACACTTCCCATTTGCATGGAGCTGACAGGTCTTTTGAGTCTACTACTGTAATTGAAACAGTCTGGAGGTCAACTTTCATCAAGAGTCCCAGAGTCTCCTCTGTCTTTCCGCACCCTGGTTTGGCTGCCACGTGTGCATGCGATTTTGGTGAGTAGCAGCTGTTCGCCATTAAAACACATGTCTCTGTCAATCTCTTGGACTCAAATAGCGCTGGCCACAGACTACTCCTCCTGTTACTCCTTTATACTTGACCCCCCAAAAAAAGTATGAAAAACCCTACACCTCACTGTGCACGTTGTCATCCCACGCATTTATTGTGCAATAAGAAACCTATTAGAAACAACACAAGAGCGTTTATTCAAACGCGGGTGTTCTGTCCACTGCTCACATGCAGGTAAAGGTTGAATACGCCCCCTTTGAATAACTCTGTACGTTACGACGTCTCCACAAATAAACACTTCTTTTCTCACCTTCTGAAGAGCGCCTTGTCCATCATGACTGGCCCGACGGAGTCACGTGAGGACTGTCGCATCTGACGAACACAGTCGCGTAGCCGAGGGTCGGACGTCAACAGACCTGTTTTTCTCAAAGCCTGCAGAAGAGGTGGAGAGTAAAAGAAAGAAGGGACTTGTAGATGACAGACTTTATCAAACACTGTGGGTCATGCACACAGCAGCGTGGATGTCATGTCAGTCAGCAGGATATCACGTCGTAGTTCGGGGACTTCACGGGCTCAGGGGCTTATTACAAAAGCCTTCCTTTTGTAATAAAGAGGAAATACAGGCGTACACCAGATCGCTGGATTCCTTCTCGTAAGCCACGCGTCAAGCTGACAGCCACTGTACGAACCACGTGCATCTATTTCGGGAACACCATGAGCACCAAACTGACAACCAGAGAGGCTCCCGAGTGAACTCATTCTATGACCCAACCGACTCACCAGCGCATGGCTGCAAGCTCGCTGTTGCTTTTGACGAATGTCCATAAGCGATGCTGAACGTTCGAGCAGGGAAAAAAAAGATGGGGCTGCCTTCTTGTTGTTTTATGTCCACTTATTTTGGAGATTTATCCTTCAACTGAATGCTTTCGGTTTAGGTTTGTGAGCTGTTTGCGTAACTACATGTGTTTTAGATACCAAACAATTACACAATTAATCAAGATTAATCAAGACAATAATGAAGCATCACTTAGATTTTCAATGATAGTGTTTGAGTGTGTTTCAGGCTGCTATACAGTATATTAATAACAATATATACACTACCGTTCAAAAGTTTGGGATCACCCAGACAATTTCGTGTCTTCCATGAAAAATCACACTTTTATTTATCAAATGAATAGAAAATATAGTCAAGACATTGACAAGGTTAGAAATAATGATTACTATTTGAAGTATTAATTTTGTTCTTCAAACTTCAAGCTCAAAGGAAGGCCAGCTTATATCACCATCATAACTGTTTTCAGCTGTGCTAACATAATTGCACAAGGGTTTTCCAATCAGACATTAGTCTTCTAAGGCGATTAGCAAACACAATGTACCATTAGAACACTGGAGTGATAGTTGATGGAAATGGGCCTCTATACACCTATGGAGATATTTCATTAGAAACCAGACGTTTCCACCTAGAATAGTCATTTACCACATTAACAATGTAGAGAGTGTATTTCTGATTCATTTAATGTTATCTTTATTGAAAAAAAGTGCTTTTCTTTGAAAAATAAAGTCATTTCTAACTGACCCCAAACTTTTGAATGGTAGTGTATATTATAAAAACATACCATTTAAATGGTTTCGGAGGAGATATTAAGCTTCCTTCTTTCCTGTATTTGCCATACAATTCACTGCCAGGTATTTGTATTTTAACCAGACATGATTGGAAAACATATACAGTATATATATATGTGTGTGTGTAAATGATGTAACAAAAACAATTAATTCAATTTCCAATGCAAATTGGCTTATTTACAAAACAACAGACAATGGAATAAATAAACCCTAAGTCTGGTTTTACGAACAATTATTTATTTTTACATTATTTTAAGTGTCTTGTAAGTCATTTGTTCGGATGAATGTTTGTTGCAGTTATCGACACGCATTAATACAGATACTTTAACCATGCATGTCCTAATCCCGTCACCTCTTCAAACACATCCAGTCATCCGTGGCGCCGCATCAAATGTGTGTTGACACACCTCTCTTGTCCGAAATGCATGTCCCCGTTTAAAAATGACTGAGTTGCCATAGACACCTAGGTCACCAGATGTCCGTGTCTGCTTTTTTTTTAATGTGTCGGAAAGGTCGCACCACATGAAGCTAAATGAGGCTTTGTTGACGTGTAACTTATCGGAGAGCACAAAAACACCAACGAATCTATGTTCTGTTCATCTTCTGAGATGTGTACGATAAAATACTTTGAAAATATGAACTATGGCACCAGTTCAAAGAAGCTTGACATCTTCTCAGTAGTGTTTGTGTGATTGCATGTGTGTGTGTGTGCCTGCAGGCCCATGTATAGGTATATATGTGACTTGAAATCTACATTAGTCCTTAGGTTCTGTTGTTTAACCTAAAGGTGTTGTCGTCGTTGTTCTCTTACGGTGATTACCTCAGTGTCACTCCTACTATATTTAGTCCCATTACAAAAGAAAGTTCCTAAACACCATTTAAACTTGACCCTGCATTCAGCTGGAGACACCTTAAGTTCAAGTTCTGGGCTCCTATATCACTCCCCAAGGTTTCTTTAACCACAGTCATAGGTGCTTTTCTGAAATGCAATACTGCTGTAGGGCAGAAGGAGTGTGTTTGTGCATATGGGCGAGTATTTCATGGAAAGTCATGGCGTGACTGAGGAAATGTGAGTGTGCTGTTGACTCACAGAAATGAACTGGGACAAGGGGATCATCTCTTTTCCTTCAGTGATGGTGTAGAAAAGTAGGTCCTCCATACTGGACATCAATCTACTTCTGCCAAGAGATAGGAAAAAACACAATATGCATGTTGTTATCTTTGAATTTGGACTGGCTCCAATGTATCAATTCAAAACAATAGGCAGTACAACAAAGTTTATGTCAATAACATAACCACGAATGGAAATACTGGCAAACATCCAGCTATTCACCTAGTTATTGACATAAAGTGTGTGTTTAAGGGAGGAGGTGGCCCCTATGCCATGGCTGTGTGTATATTAAATACTACCAGAGAAAAAAGGTTATTTTGCAGTGTACGGTTTGTGTTCTCTGACCTCTTTACTGTTGAGGTCTTGCATAACTTAAAACATAGGTTACAATAGTGCACTTTGAAACATTATTCACCTATATGTTTATGTTAATAACAACAAGACCTGACAAATAAATTAAAAATACAATAGAAAAGTAAAATGTAGAATGAGACACCCACTTAGCCGAGGTTAGTTGCTTTCTTGCCAAGAGTAAACAGCACCTCTCTGTGAGTTAAAGCAGCTGATGTTACGTAATGTTAGCTTAGCATAAAAACAAGAAAAAGAAGAAATTAGCCTTCATATTCTCAACAATTAAAAATAAATAAAACCAAATATCAGCACATAAAGTACCACAAATTAACACATTATATATTGTTAGAATAACCTTTAGAAAAACTGAAGTGTAAAAGTTAGTTTTACCGGACTATTCTAGGCTTTTATCGGACTATTTTATGGCTGGGCACGGAGTTACCGTTAGCTAGAAGTCTAGTCATTAGCCTGAGGTTGCCCTTAAAACCACTTGTTTTCAGGCTTTACTTGCATTGGATATTATACAATATTTATATAAAATCCTGATTAGTGAGCTTTAGATGTGCCTGTCACGCATGAAACTGCGAAATGAAAATAGAATCGAGTTTTCATATTGACTTTTACCGTTTGTTGTACTAACCATGCTAACCGACGCCAAAAGGAAGAGCGGCCTAGCGGAGGGATCTTGAACGCCGTGATTGACCAATCAGAATCGCCGTGTTAGTGAATGAGCTTCATGTTTAAGATTTCTTCATATTTCACAAGAAAGTGAACATTAAGAGTAATTCTCCCAAAGTATTGTTGCACTTCAGAATAACATGCTCGAGGATAAAAACACTTTATTTAAAGCTTTTCCTGCACACTATATGATTGATGATGTATCATTAGGTATCTAATTATCTTGAGGGTTATTTAATTGATAACGATTTAGGATAGGAATATATACGCAATATGCTTCTGCCAATACATGTTCAGTCATATTATATGCAATATTGTATAACGGCTTCACTCATTATTGCATGATGACTGAATATAACACTACGACTACTATACGACTACCATATAAAGTAGTAATAATCATATTGCACACAGCTCAATCAGGAATATCTTGTCGGAATATGTGGGCTAATTAATGTTGATTTATTCGTTTACAGACAGCCGGCTGTGACCTACTTGGGGTAAACTTGGTCCACATCAGGCTCCTTCTGGTGGTGGAAGGCTCTGTGGGCGTGGGGTGATGCTGCGGCCCAGCAAGGGAGAAGCACAGGTTGCTGCGTCCTGGATAAAACAATGTTGTCAGCTCCAGCTCTGGCAGAGACCCCTGCATTTTTAAAGAGCTGCAAGATTCCAGGGTTAGTTGTCCTCAGACTTTTCAGGCAGTGCATTGTGGTGACAAACGAAGGGCTTAATCTTTAATAATTTATGATTTTTTTCCCCCACTAGTAGCCGTTCGAGAGATATCTGTGACCGACTGTCCTCGGTGCTCGCAGCCTTAATGACAGCTGCTGTGGAAAGTAGCCGGACAAGTACAGGCTGCTCCTCGGGGGGCGGGCCTGTGACACAGGCAGCGCGTTGGTCCACACGGTGGGGTCAATAACCAGCTACTCACACTGGCGGTCCACTTTCTCCTGCAGCTGCTCAGTAATAAGAGAGCTGAAAACAAAAACAATTTATATATATGTATATATACATATATATAAATAAATATATATATATATATTTATATATATGTAGGTATATATACATATATATATATGTAGGTATATATACATATATATATTTATATATATGTATGTATATATATATATACATATATATATAGATATACATATAGATATATCTATATATATGTAGACATATATATATATAGATGGATAGATAGATATGAAATGTGTTTGAAGCAGCAGCAAGCATGCTTACAATATATTCAAGATTCAAAGTTGTATTTGCCATTCGTCAGATTTTCCATCTAGACCAACAGTCCAAACCTGTTGGAGGTCTAGTGCAGGGCTCTCTGAGTCAACAGTTTAGAAATATCACCATAATAAGAAATACAGATTACACAATATAAAGAAAACAGGAGGTGATACTATGTACAAGAACAAGAACGGTGCTAGTATGTAGAGTTTGGGATACAGGTTTAAATTACAGATCGTAATAATACGCCACATATTGCACATGATAAGTGTAGTGAGTTAGTTTGGGGTTATTACACATGTTTCAATAGTTTTTGTTTTGACTGTGGCAGAGAAAAACCTGATGAAAAAACTTGTTTTGAGAGATGATGCTGAACGCTCCGCTGTGTCTCAGGTTGCATGTGCAGTGTTTGTGTCTGAGCAGAGAGTGAGCTGGTGGAGCGAGTCTCCGACGGCGCTGCTCATACACATAGTCCATGGAAGGAAGTTGTGTCCCTGAGATCCTCTCTGCAGTCCTTAAGACTCTTTGCAGAGCCTTCCTCTCTGTGGTGTTACCATACAGACAGCGATGCCTGCGGTCAGGATGCTCTCTACCAGTCCTCTGGAGGCCTGGTGAGAGGGCGACGCTTCAGACCTCATGCTGGGCTTGTTTCACTGTGCCTGTGGTGGTAAGAGTCCAGCTCAGGTCAGATGTGACCTGCAGTCCCTTGAATCTGTCGCTGCCGGCCTCTCCACCTCAAGCTCTTTGATATGAGAGGCTGTAGAGGGGAGGGACTCTTCCTGAAGTCCAGTGTTATTTATGTGGTCTTGTCTGTGTTGAAGATGAGGTCGTTCTCCTCTCCGTAGACAATAATGTTGTTTACCAGTACATACTATACAATAAAATAAAATAGCAGGGCATATTACGTTTAATAATTTTAAAATTAATAAAATGAAAGTATATACAGTGTCTATAAGTGAGTATGAAGTATATAAAGTGAAAGCGGTGCGAGGCTTATTGATGTTGTTCAATTACACAAACAAACTTTGCATCTGTTATTTGTCATTTAATCTAAACATTTAATGAACATGTGTTGTTGTCTAGCCTATAGTCACTCAAGTATATTACATTACATGTCATTTAGCAGATGCTTTTATCCAAAGCGACTTACAATGAGTGCATTTCAACCTAGAGTACAAACTAAATATAGGCAATAAGGTCTAGTGCAGGCAATATATAGGCAATAAGTCAGATTTAGGCTTCCAATGGTTTACACTAGAATCATTTCTACTGCTGTTAAATAGTGACACCCGATGGTGAGTCTCCGACACTGACACACTGCAACCTCACCGTGGTCCTCTAGGTGGCGCACTGACTCCAGGCCCTTACGCTCATGTAGCGTCTGTCCAGTGACTCTCTGCTGTGGTGTTGCGTCACAGCCGTGTGTCTGAGGCTCTTCCTCTCCATCGGTTTGTTTTGGCAGCGTTCCTGGTGCTTCAAACACAATCTACTGTATCATGTGTGACCTCTTGACATCGAGCCCCGGCTTCCTGTCTTTGATGTCGTCCACTGTTACATTGCATTTAGCTGACACTTTTATCCAAAGAGACTTACAATCATGTTACATTCATAAACTGTAGACACAGCTACAGGGAGCAACTCAGGGTTAAGTGACTAGGGCGGGGATTGAACCACCAACCACTGATTAAAAGAAGGACCTGCTAACCACTGACCCACAGTCGCCCTGTGCGAACAATTCCTCAGTAAGACAGTGGCTGACTGAGACGGAGTATTTTACCACATACTACTCAATTGGAAATATGTGTAAGACTCTGTTATGTGTCTCCTCTGTCTCCTGTCTCCTTGATTGTTTCATTGGCTGCCCCAGCCGTCAGCCACTCCTGTCTCCTTGATTGTTTAATTCCCACCACCTGCCCTCAGCCACTCCTGTCTCCTTGATTGTTTAATTCCCTTCACCTGCCCTCAGCCACTCCTGTCTCCTTGATTGTTTAATTCCCTTCACCTGCCCTCAGCCACTCCTGTCTCCTTGATTGTTTAATTCCCTTCACCTGCCCTCAGCTACTCCTGTCTCCTTGATTGTTTAATTCCCTTCACCTGCCCTCAGCTACTCCTGTCTCCTTGATTGTTTAATTCCCTTCACCTGCCCTCAGCCACTCATGTCTCCTTGATTGTTTAATTCCCTTCACCTGCCCTCAGCCAGTCCTGTCTCCTTGATTGTTTAATTCCCTTCACCTGCCCTCAGCCACTCCTGTCTCCTTGATTGTTTCTTTCCCTTCACCTGCCCTCAGCCACTCATGTCTCCTTGATTGTTTAATTCCCTTCACCTGCCCTCAGCCAGTCCTGTCTCCTTGATTGTTTAATTCCCTTCACCTGCCCTCAATCTCTCCTTGATGTTGTTTAATTCACCTGCCCCTCAGCCTCCCTGTCTCCTTGATTGTTTAATTCCCTTCACCTGCCCTCAGCCACTCCTGTCTCCTTGATTGTTTAATTCCCTTCACCTGCCCTCAGCCACTCATGTCTCCTTGATTGTTTCATTCCCTTCACCTGCCCTCAGCCACTCCTATCTCCTTGATTGTTTCATTCCCTTCACCTGCCCTCAGCTAGTCCTGTCTCCTTGATTGTTTAATTCCCTTCACCTGCCCTCAGCCACTCCTGTCTCCTTGATTGTGTCATTCCCTTCACCTGCCCTCAGCTACTCCTGTCTCCTTGATTGTTTAATTCCCTTCACCTGCCCTCAGCCACTCCTGTCTCCTTGATTATTTCATTCCCTTCACCTGCCCTCAGCTACTCCTGTCTCCTTGATTGTTTCATTCCCTGCACCTGCCCTCAGCCACTCCCCTCGTTACTGTCTCATGTCATACACCTGTTTCCCCCCCTATATATTGTACCAGTCTTTCCTATGTCTCTTGCTGGATTGTTGTCTTTAATTCTGTCTTCCCTTGGCCTTGTGTTGCTCTCTAGCATGATTAGTGTGCATTCCTGACCCTGCCTGTCTGCCCCTTTTTGGACCTTATTGTTTTTTGGAACCTTTTCCTTCAGTAAACAGTGTTTTTTTTGTTATCCACACCGAGTCCTGTCCTGTTTCTCTGCACATGAGCTCCTGCCCCTCGCTACCCGAGGTGCGACCCGTGATGATATGAATCTTTTAATATGTATCTTCTTTCTTTTTCAAACTATTTGTTCCTCTTTTCAAGATGAAAGCAACTTGAATCAATCAGGAGAGCGAAGAACCAGGTGATATCCCGCCACGCCCATGAATTCACAGCACACACACATGCTAAACATTCACATTCTACCTCGTCACATTTTTGCAGACTAAGCAGTATTATTTTCTAATCGGACTATTGAAGGTGACACGGTATTATCTCCATTACCAAATGAACAAAGGCCTTCGCCAGGTTCTGGAGGTCTCCTCTGCACTTCTAGGTGTGCGATCTCTCCAAAAGAGGTGCACGCTAACCCGCGGCCTCTCTCGGCGCTGCACCTCCGCCGGTTGTAGCTTCTCTGTTTTCAGACGAAAAATGTTTTCCATTCCTGGGCCAATGAATGCCACCTTTGTCCCTTCATCGTCCATCTTGTGAGAGAGAGCCCCCCTCGCTGCACTCACCAAGCCTGCACAAACTTAACCTCCCCCCCACCCCCCTCCACCTCCACCTCACACAGAAAAAGAAACATACCGGGTCTGGTGCTTTGATTCAGGCTCAGTAATCTGGAGGTCTGGGCGAAGAGCTGGTTTAGAGACCACTTTGGACGGACATTTTTATGGAAAAGGTGTAGTGACTGCTGAAATAAGTTTGGAACAGCATTTTGATTCATCTGGGTTTCAAATATCTACTTTGGGATCATAAAACAAATAACTACCTCTGGCATCCAGGAACTTAAAAAGAGACGGCCAAAGATGGAGACCGTCAATCGTTAGGTTATTTTAAATAGTTTATGATAGAAAATGTGTGGTAATAAACATCCAAATAGATATGTGTTAGTTCTAAAGCAAGTTAAAGCACTTATTTACATTACACCAATTACTTTGCTGTTTTCATAGAATTTATGCTTATTTTTCCAAATCACCCAAAAGCCCCTCTGGGCCTCCAAAAGCGACTCAGACTACGAGACACCTCTCATGTTGGACTGAATGTTTTACTACCGCAGAGACAAAGTGCATAAAACACCTTCATTTAATCACATTTCCTGTTTCAGTGAAGCATAAAACCCGCTTGCAAGTTCTGTGTAAGACTTGGTATGAAACAACAACAGTAGAATGTGAAACTAAGCTCCTTTTTAGAAACACTTGTAGAGGGTTAGATCGTAAGATGCATCTCAGTCACACACACACACACACATACTTCTATCTATCGATCCACCTATTGATCTACCCACCTTTACATCTATCTATCTATTTATCCCTCCGTCATGTTGGATTTCCACCTCAGGGATCTTTTAAATGATATTAAAACGTTGTAAAGGTTTTTCTGTCCATGTCAGCCCAAAGTGTTGATCCGACACTTTTGGACTTTCTCTGGGGACATAAATGTCCCCCACAAGATGAATGCCTTTAAAGCTATATCAAAAGGACCAAAAGCGGCTATATCATCAGTATTTTCAACACGTACATATATACGGCGGGACAGCCACACTACTGTTTTAGTTCACTCTCACCGCTCCCAGCAGTAGGCATCTGTGTTCAGGGGAAAAGCTCTAAAAAACCCCACTGTTCTCTAGCGGCTCGGCGAATGGCAGACAGACGAGCTGCTGAACATAGTGGAGCATTTAGCAGCGAGAGAGACAGGTATTTCCTTGAGGAGTTGATCTGCAAGTTGAGCCAAGTCTGACAAGGTAACGCTGAGGCGGACAAACTGAGTCTTAAGATGGCCACTGTACGGACGATAAACCTTTTTAATTACGGTAATATCTTGGCTCAGAACAACACTTTACATTAAAGTACAACAATAAGACAAGAGTAGCAAATGCAATTCAAGCCACTTCATTCATTTCATGTGTGCAATGAGCATTACAGCCTCACGGGGGTGCTGGCGAGGCTCTTTCGCGTCGTAGCATTGGTAATTACCTGTTAACGACAGTTTTTAGGTTTTCACTATTTTTCATTTTTCATTTTTTTCTCTCATCAAAGCTACCTCTGTTCTTTTTGTTATGACAAAAGTGATGTTATTACGGTATGAAGGCTCTTTAAGGGCGCTGTCGGCGTCTTATCTGTCCTCAATTTATTCCCTCTTGGTTCATTACAGTCAGATTATCGAGACACACTCAGTTTTTCATAAGGACTGGGATACATTAGTGGGACGCTGTCCACCCTCCCGGACTTGTCCGTCCCCTCAAGCGGGGGCTGACCTCCCTCCCATCGCCGCTTTGTGTGTACACAGAGGACCTCAGGCCGGCCCTTCTGCTGCGGTCACTGTGCCGAAACCTAGACACCTTCTAGACCCCTGGAGCCTCCGTGCACCCGTACAGTTGTGAAAGGTCAGCCCCCCCCCCCACCACCCTCCTCCCGTCCCCTGCCATCTCTTCCCCATATACCCTGAAACCAACCCCTCCTCCTTCATCCTCCCTCCCCGGCTTCCACCCCCTTCCTCACCCACCAACCCCCCCATCCTCACCGTGCAAGCTATCCCACCGGCCTGCCATCTCGCAGCATTCCGCGGGCTCGTGCACACAGAGGCCTATTGTGTGTCCCCGGGAGAGACGGCAGCACACAGTCCCGAGCACCAGAGAGGAAAAAGGATGTGTGGAGCTGAAGTGAACACAGCCGTACGTTGATACAGCTCCGGAGTTGAAGTCGCAGCGGTCCTCGGCGACGTTGCCGCAACGTGGTGCTTTTAGAAGTTTTTAGAAAGTGTGCAAGACGAATGTTGAATGATTGCTCCACGGCTCTCCGCTGTGATCTCCTTTTTTGAGATTGTACTTCTTCGGCACTTTTAGGATGATGTAAAAAAGCGGCAGTAAATTCTTTAGCATCGCTCGATTCATCGTCTGTTTGCCCCTCTGTGTTTTTCTCTCCGACGAGGAACAGTCAACCGGTCTTTGTGTGGTCTCTTTTTTACTTTCTTGCATCAGTTGTTTGGTTTCTTGGCTATTTTTTACTATGTCACTGCACTGAAGTCTTTTCTTATTTTCAAGAGGAGCTGTAAAAGCCTAAGTTAACATGTGTAGTAGAATAGGCTCTCATTCATTCCCCGAGTTAAAGTCCCCTCCAGCAAGAAACTGCAACTTCTTCTTTCTTTACGTGCAACAATGATTTGACCCCCGGCACAGCAAACTTAACACCACACGGCCCTGTATACGTGCCTTTGTTGTCTAAACGCCTCAGATTATTTATTCAGCTGGCTAACTTGCTGTTTAAATTCCTGAAATGTTTTTAGTTGCTAGAGGTCTCATCACTGTCCCGGTAAACGTGAGATACCGGAAAAAAAGAAGAAGATCCATCATGAAACCAGGACCCCTGAACTATGATGATCCCTCTTCATAGTCAGACGACAAAACACATAAAGAGGAGATGCATTTTTGGTTTCAGGGATCTAATTTGAGCTGACGCCGGATCAGTCTTCCCTAAACACAATGCCAATATACCAAATAGTTGGTAGATCCGCTAGACGAGAGCTAATACGGCGGCTTCGAATCTGTCTTTCCTGTATATGTGGAATGAGGGGTGGGGGGGGGGGGCTCTCTGGAGGGTCGTGACCCTGGAATTACTGTGCCTCTCCTCATGACAAAGACCCCCATTCAAGCCCACTCACCTGGGCTATCTAGAGAGAGAGGTACAGGATCAAGACCACACTGGCGTTTCATCAGCCGTCTGGCTCCACCTCACAATAGATAACTCTGGCATGTGTGTGCTGCTTCTGCAGGAATTTACCGTGAAGATAAATAAATCCGGTTGCATGCAGGGATGGGTATCGTTTTTTTCTTTTTCTTTTCGATAACGGTGCTAAACCGGTACTTTTTAAACGACACCGGTGCCTAAACGGTGCCAGAACCGATACTTAAAAAAGAAAAACCTCAAAACGACGATTGACAATGACGACATTAAAAACCTCTTCGGACATATTCCCTGTAAAAGCCATTCTCATGGCCGCACTGACAAAAAACGGATATCAGACGGGTCGAGCTCCGACTCCTGCACATGTCACGGTGTCAGTGGAGTCAACGATCTCAAAGCTGACAGGAAAAAAATCGAGAAGAAATTTCGGAAGAATGTCAGGACAAATTCTCTGTTTCAATCACAAAATATGTTATTGAAAAAACTTTCTTGTAATAAACTAAAGTACCGCTTACTATGCTGGAAGTCAAATGTTATGGTGTACAAATACATACTGCGTTATATTCTATATGTACCTGTAGCTTAAACAGGAGCTACGAGCTAGCTTTTACGTGATTAGAATGGCTAATTTATTATTTGTTGGCCTACTTTTATGAATGCAAGACTTGCAATCAACGTTACGGTACTAATCTGAGTTCAGGCTGCTCGTCATCATCGGTCTCCACGTGTTCAGGGGGACCGGTCTCCCCATCGCGCCCAGCCTGACCGCTGATGTGCTCGGCACTGGTTTTCGGTAGCCAACCCTAGTTGCATGGCTACTGGTCAGTTATAAGATGCATATGGGGAAGTGATATAAGACATGAATATAATATTTAACTTCTGAATACATGAAAATGTACTTTTCTTTTAACAGGATCTCACAGCCTTTCGCCAGTTGTCTTTGTCCAAACAGACAAGGCCCGTAGAAAGTTTGACTGCCATGTGAACACGACATAACCGGCCCGTTGATTGGTCAGCGCAACACTTTAAGGTTGTTTAAAGTCTGATTACGGATTAATCCATAATCCAGGAGATTCGACCGGAACAAACAACCCCACTGACCCATTGTTGGATTCCCATAACCTGAGAGTTTAACTGCACACGGCTCCTCATTATTCTGGAAAATAAGAATAGATTTTCTTCGTCCTTTCTCGTCTTATTTGAGACCTCTTTAATAAATAAATACATTTATATCCTAGCAGTCAAGTCAAAGTCACAATGTTCAGTTAATTAAATGCGAGAGGATTTAAATTCAGTTACACAGCAGTGAGATGGAAACTTTAATCACACAATTGTTTGTGAATCTCACAAAACAAAAAACAAAAACAGACTTTGCAAGTATTTTCAATTTTATGTGTGTGATCAGTTTTCTTATACCTACTTTGGTTTATAATGTTTTTGCTATGTTGGAAGAAAAATCTGACCCAGGACTGGAAAGACCAGGTCCAGGACGGGTACATATAGAATATAACGCAGTATGTATTTGTACACCATAACATTTGACTTCCAGAATAGTAATCGGTACTTTAGTTTATTACAAGAAAGTTTTTTCAATAACATATTTTGTGTTTGAAACACAGAGAATTTGTCCTGACATTCTTCCGAAATTTCTTCTCGATTTTTTTCCTGTCAGCTTTGAGATGGTTGACTCCACTGACACCGTGACATGTGCAGGAGTCGGAGCTCGACCCGTGCTCCCTTTCTAATGTGAAAGTGAAGGAGCATCTCTTGCCCAGGCCAAGCAGGTCAAGAGAGGAAGGAGGGCCTGAGTGAAAAAAGAAACCCTGAGAGAGTAAATGCTGCTGGACTTGATGGGAGGGAGATGAGGTTCAGGTTTCAGCCTGACAGGGGGTCTGGGGGAAGGACTGGCATTTTGGAATATGTGAAGATCCAATCAAGGTGGAGTGGACATAAAACTGCCGTGCTTGCCCTTACGCGGTGGGAGCAGAGTACCAGCTGGGGCCCCGCGTTGGATTTTCACTTAGATTCTGGAGGGTTTGACTGCATGGTGCCACAAGTCTCTGGGAACACACACTCAACACACCGCTGACTGAACAAGCCTGGTCTCGGCCATCTCTTCACTTCTCACCCTGAGCTACTGCATGTCTAATATTTAGACATGTTCGGCTTTGTGGATTCAAGGACTGTTCTGCTACTTGTAGCATCGCAAGTTGTTTTACTATCCGTGGTCAGATGTCAGGAGGAGGACGACCGTAAGTTGCTCTGTTTTTCTTCTTGACTTTTTCTTCTTTTTACTTGTAAAAAAAAAGAAGGAACGCCGCAGCGCCGCGTTTTTCACTGTTTCCGTTTTTAAAATATAAATTTTTTACTTTACCCTTATTTCTCAGTCCCATTTTTATCAATTTGGTAAATGGTGTGATGGACCACATCATTTCTACTCAAAAAACGATAAAACAAAATTTGGTTTTAAACATTTATTTACATGTATCTAGCATTGTATTCAGATATTTCACTGCTTTTTGGAACATAGGACCTTTGGTTAACCAATTTCAAACACAGAACCAGTTCGTCCACATGAGTAAAGGTGTGTTTTCACAAGAGATATGAAGAATTTATAAAAATCGAACTTCAATTTTCAGCTTTAGGGCCATATTTTCTCTTTCCACTTGTGCCTGAGGACAATTGTGCCTGATTTTATGGAGAGCTGAGATTGTTCTGGAATTTTTGATGTATAACCCATGGGTATGTGTCATATGCAAAAGCTTTTAAAAGGTGAATTTACATTTTTTTGTAAAATCGAGAAAATGACCCCAGACTCCAGAGGGTTAAAGTGATGTAGTTGATAATCGTTCCTGCTGAAGTGAGTGCATCATGTCAAGCAGGCTACCAGTCGTCTTCCACGTCTTTCTATAGGACAGCTGAGGCTGTCAAGGCACATCTGTATGGCATGGAGGACCAGGTGAACAAGTGTCCGTTTGTCCTCACCTGCGTCCTGCCGCTCAGCCCCCTGCTGTGCTTAGTCACACTCTAGTGTTACTTCCCCCCCCCCCCCCCCCACTACCAGGATTTTCCTGAAATGTAGTCAATTTAGTGACAATTTTTGTTTTTTTTTATGCAGAAAATATGCAAACTTCACCCACAGGATTTGTCTGGAGCAGAATCTGAGGTCTCCTTGATGTGAAGCGATGGGGTCAGAGAGCGCTTGACCCCAGGCTAGCAGGCTCAAAGGGTAGCGCGAAGGCAGCGGGACAGAGGACAGGGTGCACAGCAGGGAGTCAACATACGATGGACACATAGCTGTATTCATAGAAAGCGGTACTTTACCACCTACAGTTCCTTCTTTAATAGCATTTCAGCATTAAACCATAGATTGTAAAAAAAAAAAAAAATTGCTGCGAAAGAAAGCAACGGTTTTTAGCCAATTTCTGATCAGAAACTAAACCTCCTTGTGCCGTGTATCACTAAGTATAGTATGTCTAGCAGCAGTTGGAAGGCCACAGCCCTGAGCTTTGTGAATTAAACAGAACACCCATTCTTAATTCCCCAACGTGTTTGCACTGGCGCTCCACGCGGCTTCGGGATCCAGATGGAGAAATGCAGAAGGACCCATTTGTTTACTCAAGGCAGCAGCTTGTCAAGTGGGCACAGGATGCCTGGAAGAGAGCTTCATTCATACGAGCCGGCCCGCAGGTCAAATATACTCAGCCCACCACGTGAAATACCTCAGCGAGGGCTTCAGACACTGCTGTTAACTGTGGGCTCTTGTTGACATTACATGTCACGCCGCAGGAACAATATTCTCGTTATGATTACTTCTTTAGTTATTTAAAGAAGAAAAAACATGTGAGTTATAGTCCACAGCTTCTGATTGGTACACACCCGTGTGTTTTTTTGGGTCGGACCGTCAGTATCAACGGAAACAGGGCCACCTCCTATTCATTGACATCAATGATGTGTTTTATCACGTAATGCAGTTTTTTAAAATTAATATCGCCTTCTCGTGTACTTTGCACGACATTATAACGTGTACGCGGTGTTTATTTGATGCAGGATAACTTTTATCTCCCTCCATCTTACCCCCACACTGCTTTTACTCCTCCTACTTCCTTGCCGTGCCCCTTGACCCCCCCCCCCCCCTCTTTTTATCCTCTTACTCCCTCACAACTTTTATTTTTTATTTTTTAACAACATCTGCCTGACAAACCTTCACCACTGTATAAACCCTGACGCCTTTCTAACTCTCTCTCTCTCTCTCTCTTGAACCATCCTCTCTGTGTCTTCCCCTCTGTCCACCTGCCGCGCGCGCCCCCTGCTGGCCACCGCAGAGGAGGCAGGTGGCTGCATCCAGGACGACCGGCAGTATAATGATAAGGATGTGTGGAAGCCCGAGCCGTGTCGCATCTGTGTGTGCGACAGCGGAGCGGTGCTGTGTGATGAGATCATCTGCGAGGAGATCAGAGAATGTGCCAACCCTCTCATCCCATCCGGAGAGTGCTGCCCCGTCTGCCCCGCTGACGCCAGCGCCCCCTTTGGTTGTAATTTATTTATTCACGTACCCCATAAATAAATTACTCTCTTTGCTTGCGTTCCTCTCACCCTGGCTCACACTTTTGGATGGGGAACCGCCGCTGATCAGTGTCTCCACATGGGGTTGTAATCATTGTAATGCTCCACAAAAAAAAATCAGTTTGAATGATTTAGAATGAGTTAATAATGATAGTGGCGCTCCCTGATCCAAAGTGGGCCCTCTGCATGCTCGGTTTGGATGGAGACCAGATAAGCAACATGACCAGGATCCTCTGGTTCCCAATGACAGTCTGTTCCTCAGGGAACGAGATGAATCCTGTCATGTGTCGTCTGGCTCTCTCCTAAACCAGTAGAGACACTTCCTGCTTTTAACATTTATTTCTTTAACTCGTGACTAAGATGAAGCCTTGGGTCATCCTCAGCCTCAACTCGATTCATTTGATCTTCTACGTATGAGGCCTCATGTCAAGTACTATTTAGATTCAAAATATTATAATAATCATTTTTTTTTTAATATTCAAGGCCGCATAGAGATATATCTGAAACAATAGGTACAACGCTGTGAAAGAGAGAGACGTGTTTTTATGTTTGAAATAGAATAAGTTTAAGATCACATGAAAACACAAGTCAGTTTCCATTAATTTGGTATAAATAGTCTTTTTTAATAACAATATAAGATACACGACTGGACACCAGCTACAGCTTTACTTACTTTCACATTTTGCATGAATGGTTGGATCTAAATACTTCCACCTCCTCTCCTAGTCCATGCTTGCTTCTGCTTCATCCCTCTTGGAGTTACGTTTCACCATTAATACAATCTGGATGGGTTGTTTGATTTTGGGTTTGGTGAATTGCATTTGATCCCTTCGAGAGTTCCTTCTCGATCTTTCTTCCTGAGAATCACAAACTAGGATTCAAACCGATCGAGCGTCTGGAATGATTTGACCCACACGTACATTTGTAATGTTTTGTTCTTCTTTTCCTCCCCTCACACATCCATCCGCAAAACATCAGAGACAATTGGTGCTCAGGTGAGGCCGTGGGGATCATGGGGAAATGCATCCGTTCATCCTAACTTTGAAAATAACTTCTCTTGTCAAATTCTGGAGCTTTAATTGAGTAGGTTGTTGTCGTGAAGTATATTCGGGTCACTGATTTCACTTCTTTCTGTTATCAGGGCCAAAAAGGTGAACCAGGAGAGATTACAGATGTAAGTATACTGGAGTCATGTCCCAATGCTGTACAAAAACCCTCTGCTCCAAACACATGACCAAACAAGCCTTACTTTCTACCTTGGGATTATTCAATTACATCATTTTCTTTTACATTTTCTTTTTTTTGGGGGGGGTCTTTAAATGTCCAACACTTTGCACATTCACTTCCATAACAACCACCTACACAATACACATTAAAAACACATATTCAACACTCGACTCTTCGCTCTTGACATCTCCAAACACTTCAAAAGTATCCATTCATTTATTGCTTTATTTCATTTTGATGGATTATCCTCCTTTTTTCTTGAGTTTTAAACATAAGTGATCATTAGAGGGGCTCATGAGAAGCTAACAACAATGCCCAACACTCCCTCATTGAACTTTACATCACACAAGGAAAAATCCTGCATTCCTTGGGCATAATGAACCCGATCAAATCCTCTTAGATCCTCTCGGCAACTTTGCTGCAAGTGCACATGTCAGGTGCACAGAGGCAGCGGAGGTGAAGAGGAGGGGATGTTTTCGAGAAAATGCATCCCGTCAAACCCGATCCTCATCAGATTGTGTTTTTAGCCGGACGCCGTCCACCTCCCCCAAAGCTGGAATGTCCTTCTCTCATGTTGATGAACGATCGGTCTTCTAAGAAAGAGTAATTGAACAAAAGCTTTCTTTTCGTTGTCGCGCAGGTTGTCGGACCAAAAGGACCACGGGGCCCCATGGTAGATATGACACCTTGCATTCACAATGTTTTGTTTATTGCATTTATTCTACACTGTTTGATGAGAATAGTTATTGGTTGACGATGATGTGATTCTGAATGGGAGTTTAATTCGGGTTTTTTTTTGTGGAGTTTTGCTGAAAAATAAATATTTCTTTGTTTTTCTCAGGGCCCCTCAGGTGAGCAGGGAGGACGCGGAGAAGCTGGCGATAAGGGTGATAAGGTAAGAGACGACGCTCCGGTACAGTTCGAGATGGCAGCTGTTATTACGATTTAAGTGGAGGAGCAGTGAAATCTAATCATCACGCAACAGATACGAGATCTCCTTTCTGACCTGGAATCCTCTCCGGTCGTCATGAAGAAATTAGAGAAAATCACCGGCTCACTTTTTCCCTAGGGAAATATTGGACCTCGTGGAAGAGATGGGGGGCCCGGCATCCCTGGGAACCCCGGAGCCGCCGGCCCACCTGGACCAGCAGGACTCGGAGGGGTGAGTCTGGGTCTGGGCCGAAACAACAATTTAGCAAAATCACATTTTCTTACTCAGATTTTAAGTCCCAACCCCACAGAGTTACTCCCATATGTTCATATCTGGCTGAACATTTAACCCTCCTGTTACCTTTAGGGTCAATTTGACCCCAGGCTGTTTTTCACTGTGTCAAACATATAAGAAATATCAACTTTTTTATATATTTAAAGGGCTATTTAGGTAGTCAACAAACAAACATAAAGTACCTCACACTTAAACTTGGAAAACAATATTAATTGTAATAATTTTCTGGAGGTTTTAATTGCTGGGGTCAAATTGACCCCGAGGGTAAAATATGTCAGTAAATATAAAGGTAACAGGAGGGTTAAACATTGAATGGGGTCAAACTGACCCTAAGGTAACAGGAGGGTTAAACAGGGGTATGCATATATAACTTTATAATAAACTGTTGATATATATCACAATAATGTAACCAGGCGAGTCATTAAGAACACATTCTTAATCACAATGGCCGCCCGGCACACGGTCAGTGTCTTAACATCACTGAATCCCTTGTTGTTGTTCTCTTTGGCTACTTTGGACTCCGTCAATACACGGAAACAGCCACACATGAGTTGATTATTTTTTTTCTTTAAAAGAAATAAGAGGGAAGAGTGTCTTTTTATTTGATTCATCGGTGGTTTTGGTCTTAGTCGACGAAGTTTTATGTAGTCGATAAGTCATTTTCTTTATCGCTTTTTTTAGACTGAATGACTTATTTCCAAGAAATATATGAAAGACATCTACCGTAACACTGAGAAACTTAGTCCCCCAGTTCTGTAGATTCATTCAGCTCGATGAGTCGACTAAGAATCTCTTTGGTCGAGGACAGACCAGAATAACGTGAAGCCGCCCGACACAGCATCCCTGTTCACTGTAAAGTGTAACTGATCCACCATCTGGTTCCGTCCACTCAGTTGAATGTGGTTCACTCGCTGCCTGCTTGGCTCGGGCCGGACGACGTGTAGTGACCTCGCCGACTGACCCCTCGCTCCCTGTCTGTTTGCTGCGTTGCAGAACTTTGCTGCTCAGATGGCCGGAGGCTTTGATGAGAAGTCCGGAGGCGCTCAGATGGGCGTGATGCAGGGGCCCATGGTGAGCAGCGGCGGGAAGAGGTTCCGTCTCTCACAATCACAGAACTCTCATCGCATGCGTTTTGCCTCCACTGCGAGTTGAATAACGAGTGCAATGCTGCCACCTGGTGGTCCAGTAGTTTCACGTCATGCTACCTGACTGCTTCACCGGGTTAACCTCCTCCTGTTCGTCTTGTGCTTCTCCTTCAGGGTCCCATGGGCCCTCGTGGACCCCCTGGACCCAGCGGGGCTCCTGTAAGTACACTCATTACACTCACTATGCGATCGCTCGTTACGATCCGACGGCGACGGCAGAAACGTATCGAGAAGAGCCGTTGGAAGAAATGAATACATCTCTATTATTTTTGCTTTGTCGTGTTTCCCTATAGGGCCCACAAGGTTTCCAAGGTGGGCCTGGAGAGGCCGGAGAGCCCGGTCCCGCTGTAAGTATTAACGCATATCCCAGAATGCATCTGTGTGCCCAACGGACGACGTCCTGCTTGCATTTGCTGTCATGTTAAGGATTTGACAACCGCACCGACTTCCATAGAAACACACGCTGATTATGAGTTATATCATAAGTGTATTTAAGTTCACATCACAGCAGCAAAGTGAGCTCAGCTGCATTTAGAGGTTGTTTTTCTAATTGTCCTGGAGTGATTCGATGCCACTAAAGAGGTATCTTTGTTTTTATTCCAGGGAGCACTGGGACCTCGTGGACCATCTGGACTTTCTGGAAAACCTGGAAGTGATGTGAGTGTCTCACAGCTCCGACACACGCACGACACTCACACAAGGTCGAGGGGAAAGGTCAAAGCAAACCACGTTACACGCGTTTCCCCTTTTTCTCTTTTGTTTCCGAGCAACTATTTCACTTGATTGCCTCGCTATTATTTCACGATGACGTTTGAGTCCATCAACATTAATAGACACTTTTTAAAGCTCCCTACCCTCTGAATCTCCTCATCAACATTAATAGACACTTTTTAAAGCTTCCTACCCTCTGAATCTCCTCATCAACATTAATAGACACTTTTTAAAGCTTCCTACCCTCTGAATCTCCTCATCAACATTAATAGACACTTTTTAAAGCTTCCTACCCTCTGAATCTCCTCATCAACATTAATAGACACTTTTTAAAGCGTCCGACCCTCTGAATCTCCTCATCAACATCAATAGACACTTTTTAAAGCGTCCGACCCTCTGAATCTCCTCATCAACATCAATAGACACTTTTTAAAGCGTCCGACCCTCTGAATCTCCTCATCAACATGAATAGACACTTTTTAAAGCTTCCTACCCTCTGAATCTCCTCATCAACATCAATAGACACTTTTTAAAGCTTCCTACCCTCTGAATCTCCTCATCAACATTAATAGACACTTTTTAAAGCTTCCGACCCTCTGAATCTCCTCATCAACATTAATAGACACTTTTTAAAGCTCCCTACCCTCTGAATCTCCTCATCAATATTAATAGACACTTTTTAAAGCTTCCTACCCTCTGAATCTCCTCATCAATATTAATAGACACTTTTTAAAGCTCCCTACCCTCTGAATCTCCTCATCAACATTAATAGACACTTTTTAAAGCTCCCTACCCTCTGAATCTCATCAATATTAATAGACACTTTTTAAAGCTCCCTACCCTCTGAATCTCCTCATCAACATTAATAGACACTTTTTAAAGCGTCCGACCCTCTGAATCTCCTCATCAACATTAATAGACACTTTTTAAAGCTTCCTACCCTCTGAATCTCCTCATCAACATCAATAGACACTTTTTAAAGCTTCCTACCCTCTGAATCTCCTCATCAACTCTGCTGAGAATCTTTCCTCAAACGTAAAAATGGCCTCGCTGCTGCCGTCTGTCAATCGGCTGCTTTGGGAAATAACCACTCCACTTCCTGTTTGTCTCCAGGGTGATGCTGGAAAACCTGGAAAAGCTGGTGAGCGTGGACCTGCAGGGCCTCAGGTGACTAACTCCAGGATTACGCCGCATGGCGAAGTCCAAAGTGGAGAAGAAAAAAACCCGAGACGCGGTGAAGCGTTCCTCGCGTAAAGATCGGTTGCTTGTTTCGTTTCTATTTTAGGGAGCTCGTGGATTCCCTGGAACCCCTGGACTTCCTGGAATCAAAGGACACAGAGTGAGTGGTTCAACCAGCGCGCGTGCAGCTTGCAGCTCCGTGCGCGCTGACAGCACCCTGAGGACCGACTGCTTCTCTCCGTAGGGTCACAACGGTCTGGATGGAGCAAAGGGAGAGACCGGTGCCGCGGGAGCCAAGGTAAGAACCGCCACGGTGGATCTTTCTGTGATGATGTCATTCTGAATCGTTTCCCCGATTTTTTTTTCTTTCTCCTTCCTGCTCACTTCCTCTAATTCCTCTGACCTGTGTTCCCATCAGGGCGAGGCCGGTTCCTCCGGAGAGAACGGCGCCTCTGGACCCATGGTGAGTCCCCGGTGTTTGTGACGGTCCGCCGTATGACGGGACATCGTCTGAATACGTGTGAGCTGAACGTGTTTCATCGTGATTAATGTACCGGGGTCTTCTGTCCTAGGGTCCACGTGGTCTCCCTGGTGAGAGGGGGCGTTCAGGAGCCGCCGGATCTGCTGTGAGTGGCACACTGATGTCTGCTGCCAGCCAACGAGCAGCAATATGTTTCTGCTTTTCTGTTTGAGAAACATAAAATACACACACACACACACACACACTGACTATCCTGTCTCTTTACTCTTCAGGGTGCCCGTGGAAATGATGGCTTGCCCGGTCCTGCTGGTCCACCTGTGAGTGTCATAGTTCCCATTTTACATCCAATGAACTTTCACATGTTGTTGTGGTATTCATGTTTTGGATCACACATCAACAAAGGGATGAGACGTGAACCCCTAACCATCAGGTTTTTGTTCCGTCTACAGGGGCCCCTTGGTCCTGCTGGAGCTCCCGGTTTCCCAGGATCTCCAGGATCCAAGGTTGGTGCACATCACATTATCACAAACTAGTATTTCATATCTGTGGCAGACCAGTCAGTACGTTGTAAAATAATAATAATAATAATAATAATAATAATTGAAAAAATAAATAATCATATTAATAAAACTAAAAATAATTAAAAGAAAAAATCATAATAATACAAATAATTATAATAATACAAATAATTATTGCAATAATAATAGCAACAAAAGCCTGGCGAGTGTCACTTGAAGCCTATTTTTCGCTCAGTGAATTCTCCCTAAAGTACTTTGAGGCCGTTGATTTCTCCTTATTAATATTCATATCTCGTCATGCTGACATGGAGTCTGCCTCATTCTTGTAGCTTATTGTTTTTCATACGCAGGTGATGGACTTCAGTCGCATATTCTCCAACGACTCTACAATGCTTTCGAGAAAGAAACCAATGCTTTGCTAGTCACGTGATATTCAGTTAAATGACTTGTAATAAAGATAATTGTCCATAAATATAAATGTTTGGCTACATATAAGAACAAACAATTATCTTCAGCTGTTTCGGGGATTCACAGGTCAATGTAATGTAGAGTAAAGTAGTTGCTGACCACACGTCGTTGTGTCCTGTCAGGGAGAAGCTGGTCCGACTGGAACCCGTGGATCTGAAGGAGCACAGGGGCCTCGCGGAGAGTCCGGTACCCCAGGATCCCCCGGGCCCTCCGGAGCATCGGTTCGTTCCCTTGCATCATCACGATGATCCGGGACTTTTGATTGGCTGCACGCTGCAGTAGCATCGGTCCGCTGTGCGTGTCGTTTATTAAACGTCTCCTTCTCCTTCTCTCGGTGCAGGGCAACCCCGGTACTGACGGTATTCCTGGAGCTAAAGGATCCGCCGTAGGTCCACTCCTCTGAATTCTTTCGAGCGTGTAATTCACGACGTCACCGGTTTGCTTTATTCTCATGTTTTTGTTGCGCTTTTCTTCCCGTGAAGGGCGGCGCCGGTATCGCTGGTGCTCCCGGATTCCCCGGACCTCGTGGCCCACCCGGACCGCAGGGAGCCACCGGGTCTCTGGGGCCAAAGGGACAGTCTGTGAGTCACTTGGGAATCATCTAAAAAAAAAACGTTTGTTAAATCTCTCATACTGGCTCGTGTCGTGATTATTGATGGTTCCGGCGGTCGTCTTTCCCGTCGTGTTCAGGGAGACCCCGGGCTTCCTGGATTCAAAGGTGAAGCTGGACCCAAGGGAGAGCTTGTAAGTACACCGCTTTGAAGCATCTTCTAGAACCAGACCACATAGAAGATTCACTCACACATCTTTCATTTCACCAGGGCCCCATCGGTCCTCTCGGAGGCCCCGGCCCGTCTGGCGAGGAAGGAAAGAGAGGCGCCAGAGGAGAGCCCGGAACCGCCGGACCACTCGGACCTCCAGGAGAGAGAGTACGTCCTCGGTGGTCTTCAACGACATCGCTTTAAAAGAGTGACATCGTGGATGACTTGTTGCTATTTTATGCACAATCTGATAAAATATAACGCTTGACTCTTTTATAGGGAGCTCCCGGTAACCGTGGTTTCCCAGGTCAGGACGGTCTTGCTGGTGCTAAGGTGAGACCCCCGTCGCTGACGCCATGAACAGATAATCTGAGCACTGCAGCACCAAAAAAGAAAAAATGTACGGCTCCCAGATTGTTTTTGAACCTGCCGATGTCTTTTCGCCTTCAGGGGGCCCCTGGCGACCGCGGTGTTCCTGGTGCTGCTGGGCCCAAAGGTGTCGGTGGAGACCCCGGACGCACAGGAGAGTCCGGCCTCCCCGGAGCCAGAGTGAGTCGGAGCAGGCAGACGGCATCGTGCACGTGTTAAACCAGAGGCGTGGCTGTGATCCATCGGATTGATTCGATTTCTGCTGATCTCTAAACCGTGCGGTCCTCCTTCCACAGGGTCTCACCGGCCGTCCCGGAGATGCCGGTCCTCAAGGCAAAGGCGGACCCTCTGTGAGTACAACATCCACCCTGTCACGCTTCGTGAAAAGGTTGCGGCGTATTTCAGTTGACGAAACGATACAAGATTACCGAAAAGATGACCACCGTCGCGAGGAGCAGTTTTGATGTGTTATTACATGGTGGCGACACAATTTATATACATTTTTAGAAGCGGGGGAAAAAATACGCATTGAAAGTGAGAATGTTGTTTTGACACATTTACTATTATAATTAGACTCTCCGAGACACACAAGCAGCAGTGCAGCAGTATTTTAAACACACTTGAAAATAGCACTTTATTACACAAACAAAGGACATCACACAACCCATATAAATGAAAGCCTCGTATGAATGAGGTCATACATGGCAGTGAGAAGAACACATGCAGGCCCTGCAAGGCACATTTGTCATTTGTGATATTGGGTTTTTTATTGTTTTCAAGGAATACTCTTAACTCTTTAAACTCAAGTCTTCGGACTCACTTCTTTTTATTTTGTGGGAACAACTTACTGGATTACTTTTGTAAAAGGTGAAACTTCCTTCGCGGCGGAGGGAAACGTACGAGGTGAGCTCACCTTCGCCACGGCTACGAACAGCCGGCGGAGCGGAAACGGGATGCCGCGCCGCTCACGCCGGCATCACTGGGGGCTCTCTGCGCTATGGCTGCTGGTGGGTTCTCCTGAGACCGCCGGTCTCGACAGACTTCTCTCTGGACTCTCTCTGCTGTTTGGCTACTGGCCAGACTGGGGCTCTCATCAGCCAGCTTCCTCTCTCTCGCTGGCTTCCGGGCCTTCCCGCTCTCCGCTAAAAAGGAGCTGGCTGCTACCTCAACAGCAGCTTCTGCAACGACGTTCCGGTGCAAAAAGGGGCACGTTCTGGTGCTTAAACAACACTCATCGCTGGTGCAACCATCTACTCCCCTTTGAGTTCCTTCAACACGTCCTGGGTTTTTCTGTTCTCCTGGGAACACTACCGTCCCCGCCGCAGAACTTGAATTCATTCATCCGCTGTACAGATACGGCTTGTGGGGGGAACGTGCGTGAACGTGAACGAACTTTAACAGCAACTTAAAGGAGTTTAAAGAAATCGGACTCTTGGTTTATCTTCCATAACAGTTTTTAACAACAGGCCTCAGCTGAAAACCTAAATATAGACAGCACTAAATCAACTACCAGAGGCCTACGTCTGACAGACTCTCTGCAGACAACAGCTCTCTGGCCTATCACGCCCATCATTCCCTCAAATGAACACCTGCCTTGAGTCTGCTCCCATCTGGTGGGAGGTTCAGGCAGGACTGGCTCTGGGAGTGCTCTGGTGGAGCTCTGAAGGACCACATGAGACTGCAGCCAGGAGCCTGGGCTCTGACACAGAGCAGTAACTTCCTACTGCTGTTTTCCTACCAGGAGAGCTGAGGACAGCACATCAGGCTGTCCACAGTTGAGAGGTGAGCTCAGGCCAGGACAGGCTGTGAACCAGCTGCTCAGCACAGGCACAAACAAGGACAAGGACGACAGGTCAGGGGGAAGAAGGAGGAGTACACCAGGCATTCAGGAGTGACAGCAAAGGCGGTGAGATGCACAGCTCTCAGCAGCTCTGACAAACTGCTCTGCTTCTGTCTGGACTGCATCTCTGTCTGAACTGCAGCAAATCACCTCAGACTCTGCTTCTGTCTCTGCTTCTGTCTGAGCTAATCACCAACTATGAAAACTAACACCCTGCAAGCAGCTTCTGTGCTTTGAGAGCAGCCAACAAGCTCCCCCCCAGCCCCCACCCCCAAGCCACAGACCCCCCTACCTCACACCCCCCCCCCCCTCCATCAACACACCTCCCGCCTCCCCTCCTCCATCAACTCACTGGGCGCCTCTCTCATCCTGGAGCAGCAGCCTAACGTGGAGCCCAGCTCCAGTTCCCCTGCTGCTTAAGCAGAAGCCCCGCCCTGAGCACCTGGGCCTCAGTCCCCTCCACCCTGTGTCACTGCATCCCGACACCTTCAACACCTCCTCCCGACATCCCCTGCTTCCCCCTCCCTACAGACGTTCCCCGTTCCCAAACCCCTCCAGGCCATCTCCGTCATCCCGTCCCAAGAGAACCGCTCTCAACCTCTGTCCCAGTCCCACCCTGACCTCTCAGGTCACCCTGTCCCTCCCACCCCTGACCCCCACCCCCTCCTACAGACCACCTCCAGATGCAGTCAACATGACTCTGCACTACTCAAACAGGCCTGCAGGCCTCCAGCTCCCTCCCCAGATCCTGGACTCCCGAGGTGGACTCCTCTTGTGGAATTCCGCCATCTCATCTTCCATCATCAGCTCCTCCTTGCTGTGCCTCATCCCTGCTGCACTGCCTGTCGCAGGGACTCTGCCCAGCTGAAGCAGCACGTGACACTGGGGAGGGACGACCGACAGAGGGCAGCCCGTGAGCCTCCTCGGGTTCCCCCCCCTGTTCCCTCTTCTCTTCCTCCCCTCTGCTGTTCCCCCCTCTGCTCACCTCCACCAGCACTCAGCTCACAGTCTAAAGTTCGCGGTGACACCACCCCTCCGGGACTCCACCCTCATTGGACTCATCTCTGGCGGGGAGGTGGGAGACAGACCCACCTGGTGACCTGGTGCTGCAGACCTGGTGCAGCCAGAACACTCTGGAGCTCAGGTGGAGATGGTTGTGGGGAGGACAGTGGACCCCCCCCCATATCTCCCCACCCCCCGTGACTCCCCTGTGCTGTCCCTCCTCCTGTGCGCTTCCTCCATCATCTCCCAGGCTCTCACCAGGACCTCCGCTCCATCCTCTCCCCTCCAAGACCAGCAGAGCAGAGGATCCAGCAGCTGAGCAGAGGAGGGATTCCAACCTGGGGCCAGATGATGGTACATTCCTATACGCCAGCCATCATTCCATCATCTCATCTCATCATCGCTCCCCGGCACCCTGCAGCAGCCACAGCCAAAAGCAGGCTGCAGCAGAGCCGCAGGGGCAGGGCATCCGGGTTGCGATCATGTTGCTCCCTCTCTCCGGTCCTCTTTCCTTCCAGGTGGCCAGAGCGTGAAGAAAGATTGTCCACGACCCTCCACCCCTGACACTCCTCCTGAGTCCCCTCCCTCGGAGGGAGGGAGGTCCATCCGACCTCCCACTCCGCCACACCAATAGCTTTTTTCGGCGGTCGCTTCACGTCGACCCCGGACTGACTGACCGGACTGACCCCAGGACTACACCACCTCTCTCCACCTCTCTCTCCTCCTCTCTCCTCCTTCTCTCTTCCTCCTCCTCTCCTCTTCCTCTCCCTCTCCCTCCCTCTCCTGATTGTTGTTGTTTGTTGTGTCATGTTGTTGCACCCCACCAAAAAAAAAAATTCCTCGTTTGTTTGTGAAAACATTCATTCTTTGGCAATAAACCTGTTTCTGATTCTGATTCTGATTATATATTTTTTTAAATGAATTTAATTGAATGCAACCACACACACACACACACACACACACACGAGTTTCAACACCCAAAGCCTGAGAGCTGATGTCCTTGACAGGGAGCCGCTGGCGAGGACGGGCGCCCCGGCCCACCCGGCCCTCTGGGAGCCCGGGGCCAGCCGGGCGTGATGGGATTCCCCGGCCCAAAGGGAGCCAATGTGAGTACAGGAGGAAGCACACGCCAAAGGAGAAAGCCCAATAGTGCGACGGAGCGCGACGGCCGCCGGTTAGCGCGCAGCACTCCGAGCTTAAAGAGTGATTTCTCTTCCACAGGGTGCAGCTGGAAAGGGAGGAGAGAAGGGTCTCGTGGGTCGTCCTGGTTTGAGAGTGAGTACATTCACCCCGTCAATACTCCACCTTCTTTAAAGAGCTCGTCTTCTTCAGCTTATTCCCACCGGCCGTCACTCCGATGAACACGTCGACGTACTTGCACCATCGGCGCTTTCTCTCTGCACTAACGTTCCCATTCGTTGTCACCGTTGTTGTTTTTGTCTCGGCGCTGTTATTCTATTATTCTATTATTATATTTATCCTGTTATTATCCTGTTATTACCTTCGCATTGAAAATGCGGAAGGTTATGTTTTGATCGCCGTGTATTTATTTATTTATTTGTTATGCGTGTTACTCGCATAACTCAAAAAGTATTAAACCGAATCGCATGACATTTGGTGGGATGATTGGTTATTATCCGGGGACCATTTGATTAGATTTTGGGATCGATCGGGTCAAAGGTCAAGGTCAAGAAAAGGTCAAAATCTTTTTTTTACCATAGCGCGGTCAATTTCTATCCAATTGGCATGCACCTAATGCCAACATGTTCATGATTCAATGCCCAATCTTGTGATATGCGAAGGTATGCGCTCTACCGAGTGCCCATTCTAGTTTGTAAATGAGTCAATTCAATGTACGTAGGCTACGGCGAGAGTGTAAGTGGAACCGGAGTCGAATTCCACGGATGTGCACACACACACACCAGGCCAATAAAGCTGATTCTGGTTCTGATTCTGATCATTAATGGGTTCACCGGATTACTTTTCATGATCTAAATATTCCTCTTTGAACAGGGTCTGTCTGGAAAGGACGGAGAGACGGGTAATTCTGGACCTTCTGGCCCCGCTGTGAGTATATTTCCGTGGAGGTACTTGGCGTGTGAGATGTGTTCTTCGCGTTGCTCGTTGTGCCTGACCCGTCATGTGTCTGGGTCCATCACAGGGGCCCGTCGGAGAGAGGGGGGAGCAGGGACAGCCCGGACCCTCTGGCTTCCAGGTGAGTTTTTATTTCTCATCAAATCACCAGAAAACACAAGTCTGGGAAACAGAAAAATCAAAGCGAGAGTATCAGAACGATTGATTTTTTCAATATGACGACGTCGACAGACTTGGGTCTGTATGTATGGACATCATGTAACGAATATCTTTCTTGAACAGGGTCTGCCTGGACCCTCTGGGGCCCCGGGAGAGGGAGGAAAACCCGGAGACCAAGTGAGTGACACTCACTGGCAAAACCTGCTGCTTTGTCAATGATGGCCGACAACCCTGATAATAATATATATATAATATAAACTGTTCCTCGACCCTGTGGAGCACCACCTGCATGTCAAATGACGGTCTTTCTGAAAATAACAGCATATGTGGCAATGAAGGCAGTGAAAAGACTGTCAAAAATCAATATTTATATAAGAAAATCACTTCGCTGATGCTTAATGCGACACTCATAAATCTTTTTGTTTTTAAACTTTCACATTACACTTTGAGTTAAAATGACTAAACCACCCAGCAAACGTACATTGGGAATCAAATATTCTCCTCGTAGTTCAACGTCAAAGTCGAGTTAAAATCAAAGTCTCTATTCTCAGTTTTTATATTATTCCATTTCATATTTCTAGATGTCTATTTTTATCATTGTATGTAATTTAGTCTCATTATTTGCTACATGCCTGCTTTGCTTTTGTGATTTATGTGAAGTGGCTACTGTCACAAATAATATTTAAAATATTCTATCGATGGAAAGACAACAACTAATAGATCAGATTAGATTAGATATGCTTTATTCATCCCCAGGGGGACATTCCTTTAACTGTTACTGTGTTAGGGTTTCGGACTTGTTGCATCTCTTTTCAAATGAATCCATAACTACATTACTCAAGCTGAAAATGAAATGTGTTATTTGTTGATAATAAGGATCGTTCTATAGTACCGTTCTGTAAAAGCCTCTTTGAGCTCAGGATTAAAGACTTATAAAATGAATTGTTGTATTTTGACTGAGACTAACAGAATAAATTTTACGACTCACATGTTCAGATGTAACGGGAATAAATCTCTTTTCTCTGTGCAGGGTATTTCTGGAGAGGGCGGAGTTCCCGGTGCTGTTGGACCCAGAGTGAGTCTCCATGTTAAAGCTTCAAGTCTTCATTGGCAATGATTTCGAAACAAAGACACACACACACACACACACACACATAGCAATGTATGACTTTAATGCGCTGCAAAGTAATGCATATCACAACATTGTTGTTTTCATGAATGTGGACCTTGATTTGATCATTTTGGTCCCACATCTGATTCAACAAGCACTCCTTTCATCACACAGCTGAGCATCTGCATACCATCTGTTGTACTTGTACCTCGTGGTTATTCAAAGTCTCCTTGTCTCCTTGTCTCCTAACAGGGGGAGCGTGGTTTCCCTGGTGAGAGGGGTGGTGCTGGAGCTCAGGGTCTTCAGGGACCTCGTGGAATTCCCGGAACATCTGGATCTGACGGACCCAAGGTCAGCGGCTGAATCTGAGTCGACTAGATTTATGTTTGTGCTTCAGGATAAATACATATAAAAAAATGTGCAACTGTTTAATTAAGGTGGACTTCTTGCCCTAGCAAGGAATTCCCTTAATGTCCCTGAAGGACACACGCTAGGCTAGCTGCTCCCCCCTGTTTCCAGTCTTTATGCTCAGCTAAGCTAACTGTCTGGCCGCGGCTTGACGTTTATCGTACAGACATAAGAGACCTTCTCATTTAACTCTCAGCAGGAGGAGAAAATAAGCATATTTTTACAAAATGCCAAACCATTCCTTGAAATAATTTAAGAAATCAGCTTTGACGATCTTTCCTGTCGAAGAATTTCTCCGTGGACACGTTGGACCTGCAGCTTTGGTCGACTTCTCCTTTTCTGAGACGTGTCGACATCTCTCAGATGAATGAGAGAAACTATATATGTTAGCGGCTTTTTTTTAACGATCTTTACATATTTATTTTTCAGGAAAAAGAGTAGCATCATGTCCACACTTAGCTAGTTCATAGGAAACTAGCAGACATGAACACATTTGACTTAATAGTTCTCTCCTGATTGTAACTCAGGGAGCCATTGGACCTTCTGGCTCTGCTGGATCCCAGGGCCCCCCCGGCCTGCAGGGTATGCCTGGAGAGAGAGGAACTGGTGGAATCACAGGAGCCAAGGGAGACCGAGTGAGTGGTCTTCACATTGGACTTATTGATTGAGTCAAATGGTACATTTGATAATGCTAATGTCACGACCGGACCGTTAACATGCGGCTTTCCTCTCCGCCCAACAGGGTGACAACGGACAGAAAGGCCCCGAGGGAGCTTCTGGAAAGGACGGAGGAAGAGTGAGTTCACAGCGATGTCGTCACACACAAGTATCCAACCGCAGCCCGACTCTATGATCTATAACCGGTAACCGTGCTCTCTCCCACCCTCAGGGTTTGAGCGGTCCCATCGGCCCTCCTGGCCCATCTGGACCCAACGGCGCCAAGGTGAGAATAACGGGGCCACCCGTCGGATCGTCAACGGGAGACGTTATCGATCGAGTCGACACATTTGGGTTTGGTTGGGCTGACTGTTGGTTCTCTCCTCTCCAGGGTGAAACTGGAATCGCTGGCCCTAATGGTGCTACTGGTGTCCGTGGTGCTCCTGTAAGTCCCTCTTTTTGTCATGTGTAATGATAATAATAATACGCTTTATTCATATGAATTATCTGTTTCATTTATCTAGAGCTTTTTAAGGTACTCAGTGACACTTTACATGTTGCAGTAAAACACCGTAGACACAGCTACGGGGAGCAGTTCAGTGTGAAGCGTCTTGCTCAAGGACACATCAACCAGGGCGGGGATCGAACCCCCGGATTGAAAGACGTACACTACCGTTCAAAAGTTTGGGGTCATCCAGACAATTTTGGGTCCTCCATGAAAACTCACTTTTATTTATCAAATGAATTGAAAATTGAATAGAACATATAGTCAAGACATTGACAAGGTTAGAAATAATGATTCATATTTGAAGTATTAATTTTGTTCTTCAAACTTCAAGATCAAAGGAAGGCCAGTTGTATAGCTTATATCACCAGCATAACTGTTTTCAGCTGTGCTAACATAATTGCACAAGGGTTTTCTAATCAGATATTAGTCTTCTAAGGCGATTAGCAAACACAATGTACCATTAGAACACTGGAGTGATAGTTGATGGAAATGGGCCTCTATACACCTATGGAGATATTTCATTAGAAACCAGACGTTTCCACCTAGAATAGTCATTTACCACATTAACAATGTATAGTGTGTATTTTTGATTAATGTTATCTTTATTGAAAAAACAGTGCTTTTCTTTGAAAAATAAAGACATTTCTAAGTGACCCCAAACTTTTGAACGGTAGTGTACTTGCTGACCACCGACCCTCAGTCGCCCCCACATATTGCACCTTTTAAAAAGCAGAAGGCATTTGAAAGACATGGAGGATGATATCCAAACGCATTCGTGTTCTTATTGTCCAACACGCCTGTGACCTGGGGGTGTATTTGTGTTTTTAGGGGTTTGATTTGACGTTTGACAAACTAAAACGTGGTTTTTTTTGTGGAAGTGATTTAATAGCTGAGAGTTTGCAGCTCTCATCTCTTCAGGCAGGTTTCCCCACAGTCTCAGAGAGGCTCCATCACCTTTACGTGTTATCTGGTCCTCGGGTCAACGAGGAACGACACATACGATAACGGATCTGATAGATAACGCGGCGTAGCAGAAAGGGAAAACAGAGGACAGTGGGTGGAGCCTAAACGTTTATAAATCAGCACACCTGTGAGCAGGAAAGAAGGCGGGCAAACAAACAATTAGGAAAACAGCATGGTGAGCAGAGAGAGGAGCGAGAGGCCCGAAGCAGGGAAGAAAAACGTCTCAGTTAAGAATCAGCCTCCGTCAACCATTCGTAAATCTTCCAGTCGGTAAAGACCAAAAATAACGGGAGCAGCTTGGGAACGGAACCCGCTGAGCGGTGACTAACTCCTGGGTTTGGAAGCTATATTTTATTTACTTAACGTGTGCAGAGATATTTTTTGTTGGCTCCAGACTCCTTTTGAGTCTTGTTTTCCGTGAAAGGACGGCGTCTGGAATACATTCAAACGCTTGTGTGGACTGGGCCTGGTATCTTTTGAACCCGAAGAATCCTAAAAAATGTAATATAACTGTCTGAACTGTATTCCGGGATGTGTTTTGTGTTTCGATTTTTGGAGTGGAGGAACTAGCTAGCCAGATAAACCCCTCATGGCATAACTAAAATAACGGGTGAAAGGGATCCTGTACGCGACAGTGGGGCTCGGCTTGGTATGCAATAATAAAGATGAAGATCAATTCTAAAAGCAACAGGAAGCGTGCACATGATGATAATAAGACAAGGATTGGAAGTACCACTGTGGGGAGAATCTTGTTTACCTATTTTATCATTCATCCCCCCCACCCACATGTTGTTACTCATTTACATTTAATACGATTTTACATGTGTCGTCTTTTAAAAAAACGCTGAACATGGTGTCAAAGAATAATAATAAAAACAGCATCAGCGTCTGACCCCGAGCTCTTCTGCCCTCGTGCAGGGCGACCGTGGAGAGGTCGGTCCTCATGGGCCCGCCGGCTTTGCTGGACCTCCTGTAAGTACCGTCCACGACGTGTGAGAAGAAAACAACTGAAGGATGATTTTTTTTTAAATATAATAATAATATTACTGTTGTGTTATCCAGGGTTTGGATGGTCAGCCCGGTGTGAAGGGAGAGCTCGGAGAGTCTGGACAGAAGGGAGAAGGTGGTTCTCTTGGACCTCAGGGGCCATCTGGGGCACCCGGACCTGTGGTGGGTATTTTCTCATCTTTATTAAATAAATAAACAAATAAAGTCCAGGAAGCTGATCTACGTGTCTCCGGATCTTTTGACCGTCTTGTAACAAGGACATGAGTAATAGTTGTTTTTCTTTTTCAGGGACCCACCGGGGTAACTGGATCTAAAGGAGCACGTGGTGGTCAGGGTGCTGCCGTAAGTAACTCCCATGTTTATGTAATCGCTTGAAGAATCCGTCTCAAGATACTCCAACTGAATGCAGATTAATAGAATTATTGATTGACGAAGGCTAAGATAAGGAGTGTCGAGCTAAAAAACAATGGTGCGCACCACACAGCGCCACTTTGTTTATTTATCTTTGGTTTACTGTCTTAAAGCCACAGACTGATTTATATTATATGTGTATGTATTTGGATGTATTGAACACCAAAAGTAATATAAAAGTGAAATAAATGGTCTGGTACATGAGAAAAGTCAAATGGCAAAGATGGTGCTCAAATCTACCTAAAAATCCCCTGATAGTTATTGAAGACGACGATAACGGATAAACTTCACAGGTCAACAGGTCGGGTATGTTTATGTTTACTGAACTCTGTTTTTCTCTTGGAAAAAGGGTGCTACTGGTTTCCCTGGTGCCGCTGGCCGAGTTGGATCTCCTGGCCCCAACGTGAGTGTTTCATCAATAACTCAATCTCAATCCACTCAGTGGACCGAGAGTGATGTGCACACTTGTTCTGAGTGTGTTTTATGCTATATATACTGATATATATATATATTTATATATAAATAAATATATATATATATTTATACATATGTATATTTATATTTATATATATACATATATATATGTATATATATACATATTTCTATATATATATATTTTTATGTATACATATTTATATATATATATATATTTGCATATATATAATATCTAATATATATATCTACTGTATATATATATATTTATATTTACATATATATTTATATATACATATTTCTATATATTTAAATATTTCTATATATATAAATATATATATATATATATATACATACACACGCACTGAAACCTACTCTCTTCCCCACGACAGGGCAACCCGGGCTCTGCCGGCCCCGCTGGCTCCGCCGGTAAAGACGGCCCAAAGGGCGCCCGTGGCGACGCCGGCCTCACGGGAAGACACGGAGACGTCGGTCTGCGCGGAGCTGCGGGCTCACAGGGAGAGAAGGGAGAGTCCGGAGAGGACGGGCCACCTGTGAGTTTTGTTTTTAATGAACCTCACCAGAAAGCAGATGAAGTGCGAGAGAACGTTCAGGAAGCTGCACCTCAGGGACCCAGAAGATGTTCCGCACGCTTCGGATTCAGCCGGGGGAAACGGAGAACCCTTCAGGACCCGTGTGTCTTCTCTTCCCCGACTCTGTAGGGTGTCGACGGGCCTTCAGGTCCGTCGGGTCTGGGCGGATCTCGCGGTATTGTTGGCCTGCCCGGTCAGCGTGGAGAGAGAGGTTTCGCTGGTCTCCCTGGACCTTCTGTGAGTGTTTTCGTTCCAGATCCTTATGTTTTTGCCTTTAAAAAAAAAATATATATATATATAGTTGCTGTTTAATATGTTTTAATATCCACTCAATTTAGTCTGATGAACCTGAATCTTTCTGTACCTCTGCCTTCCATTCAAAGGCTGATTATTTTTCGTTATCCTTGTACCTCCATGTTTATTTTCACATATTAATCAGTGAATAGACACAAAATACTGAAGATTAGCCGATTATTCCGTCGAAGGAGCTTCTGGAATCTAAAGATGCCCCCTCTGTGTGTAGGGAGAGCCTGGTAAACAAGGATCCTCTGGATCCTCTGGTGACCGTGGACCTCCTGGGCCCGTGGGACCCCCTGGACTTTCTGGGCCTTCTGGAGAGACCGGCAGAGAGGTACACAAGACCTACACAATAGCAATAACAACAACATGGTCGCGTTAAGTATATCGTTTTTAAAAAGATGTCTCTTTATCTCAGGGTACCGGTGGAGCCGATGGACCTCCTGGTCGAGACGGAGCTCTCGGAGTCAAGGTGAGAGACGTGGCCCTCGGATGAAACTCCAGCGCAGGACACAGTGAGACGAACGTCTAGCAGGTCCGTCAGTGTGCAGGAGCCGAGTCATCGCCTTGTGCTCCTCCTGTAGGGAGAGCGAGGAAACACCGGTCCCGCCGGCGCCCCCGGAGCTCGCGGCGCCCCCGGATCCACCGGACCCGTCGGACCCCTCGGCAAGCAGGGAGACAGAGGAGAGGGCGTGAGTGACACACGGCGTCCTGCGGGCACCGCGAGGCACAGCGGCACAGCGTCCGGCACGGATCCACATGTTTGACCCCGCACTGTTGATCCCTTTGTCCAGGGCGCTCAAGGACCTGCAGGACCTTCTGGACCCAGCGGCGCCAGAGGGATGGCTGTGAGTAGCAACATCTCTGACGGCAGCAATTACTGTTGGAGAGGCCCTCACATTTGTCCACTGCAAATATATATATATAATTAGTTTTATTCGTTTGGACATATTGACATAAAACAAATACAAACATGTCAGACATAAACATAAAAATATATATACACCCATATATACAAATATACATACAGAACATATATATATATATATACATATACATACACATGCACACACAAAACAGGACACAATGATATATATATACATATATATATATATATATACATATATATATATATGTATGTGTATCCATATACATACATACATACCTATGCACCCACATACATATATACATAAAAACACACATACGTACGCCAAAAAACAAAACAAAAACAACAAAAAGAAAACAAAAAAAGAAAAGCAACCCCCTTAATTATCTTTTACTTGTAAATGTGTAAACACCACCCTGCATCTATATTTGCATTTCCTGAAAACACAATCCGGCCCTGAATATTGCTCCGAGCACACAGCTGTTCTCATTAGCAGGCCCTCACCTCGAGGCCCTGTGGCACGGGGCCCCCTGGTGTTCAAATGTAGGAAGTGCATGTCCCAATTCACCTGCTGGTTCCCTCAAAGATATGAGAAAGCATAAAAACGATGATGTTTTTAGTGGATTTAGCTCAGAGTGCTCCACATCAGGCCGGCGTTCATTTTAAATACAACGTTTCAACCCTTTACTCCAGGGACCCCAAGGACCACGTGGGGACAAGGGAGAGAGCGGCGAGACTGGAGAGAGGGGACAGAAGGGCCACCGCGGCTTCAC
The DNA here is from genome assembly GCF_029220125.1 of Pseudoliparis swirei. Lineage (NCBI taxonomy): Eukaryota > Metazoa > Chordata > Actinopteri > Perciformes > Liparidae > Pseudoliparis > Pseudoliparis swirei. Next base: position 22,575,124 of record NC_079396.1, on the reverse strand, counting down.
CGGTCTGCAGGGTCTTCCCGGACCCCCGGTGAGTCATCCAAAACGGAAACAGGTCATCCCTTCAGCCCTTTGTGCCCCGTCCGCTCTAACCCGTCCTCGTCCCTTCAGGGTTCTGCTGGCGACTCCGGAGCCGCCGGACCGGCCGGATCCAGCGGAGCGAAGGTGAGAAAGCAAATGAGGAGAAAGAGAAGGAAAAAACATTTCTTCCATTTTGCAATCCTGCAGCTTTTAACACGTCAGATACGTGGCGGTAATACGGAGGAGGGCGCACGGGTTAGTCTGTTTAAATAAAAAAAATACTCCAATCACCTGACGAAGACGGGCACAGGAAATGACCACGTGCTTTAGAGAAGACATGAGAGCTCAACAAAATGACACGTTTTCTATCAACAATTACAATTTATTTTCATTTACAAAATGATAGGAGCGAAAAATGCCATAGAATAAACGCGGGAGGAGGAGGAGGAGGAGGCGGGGGGCGAAATTCTCACAAGAACTCAAATAAATGTCAGATATCAAAACACATTTGGGGGGGAATTGATGCCAGAGAGTCATTTTTATTCTTAAATACGTGTGTCTCCAGCAGAAAGGGGCCCTTGTTCTCATCCAGGGCCAAAGGGGAGGAGCTAGAGCACCACTAGGGGCCGACCTGTGCACGTGCCGTCGTGTAAAGTTCTGTTTCAGCGCCCGCCGTCCTTCCCTGACACTCGCTGTTCCTACAGGGACCATCTGGACCATCCGGACCTGCTGGCAAAGACGGATCAAACGGTCAGCTCGGCCCCATCGGACCCCCCGGCCCTCGTGGACGTTCTGGAGAAAGTGGCCAATCTGTATGTAACATGTCCTAAACATAATTTAAGCTTTTTTTTTCTCAACGCGGTTTCTCTCCACCTGAATGCTCAGCTGATCCATTTGTCTGCCAACAGGGTCCTCCTGGTAACGCCGGGCCCCCTGGCCCACCCGGTCCTCCCGGCCCGGGCATCGACATGTCGGCCTTCGCCGGTCTGGGTCAGATGGAGAAGTCCCCCGATCCTCTCAGGTACATGAGGGCCGACGAGGCCTCCGGCTCCCTGAGGCAGCACGACGTGGAGGTGGACTCCACGCTGAAGACGCTCAACAGCCAGATCGAGAACCTGCGCAGCCCCGACGGCAGCCAGAAGAACCCGGCTCGCACCTGCAGGGACCTGAAACTGTGCCACCCCGAGTGGAAGAGCGGTGAGTCGCAAAGGATGAAGAAGTCGAGCGACAGTTTACATTCAGCTCATTCATATAAATGACGGATTTTTTTTTACAAACACATTAAAAAGTACCGCGTTCAGTTTGGCATCGCAGAGGAAGGAGCCGCTTTTCTGATGGGGAGCTGAGTATTTGTGAATAATGACGGCTGGCACCACCTGCGGCAATCAGACAGACAGCTTGTGCTATCTTGGGCGTGTGAATGATTCCATGCATGAAGAAGGTCATTTTGAAGGTCATTTTGAAGGTCATTTTTTTTCGTACTAGTGGCAGGAAAAAAAACAAGACAGGAATTACATTACTACTGTGAGCAAGATCTGCCTCCCTCTCATCTTTAATAAAACACAGATCCTCCAGATGTCCAAACCTCGAGACGCTGATATGAGCTTTTTTTTCTCGTTCTGGTACCCTTCAAAAAAGGGGGCGGGTCCAATGCTGCTGTCAGATAATTTGGCTATTTTCTATCTTCATTCTTAGAGCATTCAACAGGCTGAACATCTATTTCTCGAATTTTATTTTTATTTTTAAAAGGAGTCACTCCGTATTAACCCACGTTTCCCATCTCTCCAGGTAACTACTGGGTGGACCCCAACATCGGCAGCATCGCCGATGCCATCAAGGTCTTCTGCAACATGGAGAGCGGAGAGACCTGCGTCTCCCCGAGCATCGCCGAGGTACCGAGGAAGAACTGGTGGACCAGCAAGGGCAAGGACCGCAAACACGTCTGGTTCGGAGAGACCATGAACGGAGGATTCCACGTGAGTGCACTTTAAACGATGCGACGCTTCGGGTGATGTCCGTGAAACCGATCTATTTATAACGCCCTCGAACGCACGCTAACGCATCCGTCCGCCTGCAGTTCGACTACGCCGAAGACGGCCCCATCGCCAACGCCGCCAGTGTCCAGCTGACCTTCTTGAGGCTTCTGTCCACCTCGGCGTCCCAGAACCTCACGTACCACTGCAAGAACAGCGTGGCCTACCTGGACCAGGCCACGGGGAACCTGAAGAAGGCCCTGAAGCTGCAGGGCTACAACGACGTGGAGCTCCGCGCGGAGGGCACCAGTCGCTTCACGTACACCGTGTTGGAGGACGGCTGCAAGGTGAGCCAGGGGGAACGTCCTCTTTCTGGAGTGTTTGTTACCTTCGCATTGAAAATGCGGAAGGTTATGTCTTGATCGCCGTGTATTTATTCATTTATTTGTATGCGTGTAACTCGCATAACTCAAAAAGTATTAAACCGAATCGCATGACATTTGGTGGGATGATTGGTTATTATCCGGGGACCATTTGATTAGATTTTGGGATCGATCGGGTCAAAGGTCAAGGTCAAGGTAATGAAAAGGTCAAAATCTTATTTTCACCATAGCGCGGTCAATTTCTATCCAATTGCCAACATGTTCATAATTCAATGCCCAATCTTGTGATATGCGAAGGTATGCGCTCTACCGAGTGCCCGTTCTAGTTTCTGTATGTATGAGTGAGCTGGTCTTATAAAGACTGCCGTTAACACGTCGCTGTACTCTCGACCAACAGAAACACACTGACCGGTGGGGCAAGACCGTCTTTGCGTACAAAACACAGAAGACCTCCCGTCTGCCAATCGTGGACATTGCTCCCATGGACATCGGAGGAGCGGATCAGGAGTTCGGAGTGGAAGTCGGCGCGGTCTGCTTCTTGTAGAATGGAATATCACGATGGCCCCCCTAACCCTCGAAGAAAAGAAGAAGAAAAAACCACCGGAAAATAAACAAACTCAACCATGAAACATGACACACAAACACACACACGCGTCCACAATAAAGAAGACGGGAAATTTATAGGAAAAAAATGAAGAAATTGATACTTTTTTTTACTTCCTCTCACAACGAAGTGCTCTCCAAAGTCGTACTCCCTGGACGTCAGCACCCCCTGGAGGGCATCGGCAATATCTGTACACCACACCGGCGTTCTCTGTCGACCCCTGCCCCCTGAGATCCAGTCGTGTTCCCCAAACCCCCCCCCCCCCCTTCATCCCCCACCCACGGCCCACAAGTTGACGGGAATGAGTCAGAGCCGGGAGGAAGAGGGACCGAGCGAACAAGTTATGGAGAACAGAAACATGACTTGATGTCACTTATTTATTGTCTAACCTGAGTGGGCAGAGTTGAGGTCGGACTGGACGGGTTTACTTTGTAAGACAAGCCCCCCTTTCCACTACAGAACAGCCGCACAGCCTCTGTCCCAGTCCTGCTCCACCTCCCTCCAAATACACCACAAATACGGCATTTTGAATCAGTGTAGACCAAAAGAAATATCCTCAGTAAAACTCTAACCCATGGTGAGCAGGAGTAAGAAAACCCCTTTACTGTGTATTATAAATCCTTTGGTTTCATTGTTGTAAAAATCTGTGTTTATAAACAACCAGATGGTTTTTATATATATTTCCACATTATTGTGTGTACATGTGTCTTTTATGCACGCCAAACACTTTTTTGGGGGGAAAGTGAGGTTACATTTGGGATGTGTGTGTGTTTCAACGTCCCCGTACCCGTCAGAGGAAAGGACCAGATCTCATCCCTCAAAAAGGAGAGAAGAGAAAATTTTTGTTTTTTTTAAATCAGTTGAGGGAATTTTTTTTTCAAATGTCTTTTTATTGACGTCATCCAGATTGTTTAAAGCTACCTCACGCTGAAAAACAAAGTGAAAATGTCGAGTTTAAATCTGAGCTGATCAAAATAAAATTGCTTTCAGTTGAATCTGGGGCTGTACGGCCATCTTTGCTTTGCTCTCTCTCTCTCTTCAGAAGGTGCTATGAGTTCTGGAATTCAGCCCCCCCCCCCCCCCCAAACCCCAATACCCACTTGCCTCACACCACACACTCACACTCCGCCCTGGACGAGGGGTGCAGTCGGGATAAGACGGGGGAGACGGGATACACCAGGGTGGGTTGTCTCTGTGTGTGTGTGAGGGCGTGTACATTTTTTGAATTTAATTTTATGAGGATCATTTTTTGTTTTTATTTTGTCACACTTCGAATTTATGTAAATTGGAGAGAAAAAAATAAAATAAAAAGAAAACCGAATTAAGAACAAAGTACGTCTTCTTTAATCAGAACGATTCATGTGGGCTTCAATATTTTGTTAAATTTTTTTTAATCCTTTGTGACTTGACTGAGTGCAGAGGCTGTGTTTGTGTGTGTGTGTGTTTGTGTGTGTGTGTGTGAAAGTTAAAGACAGTGTCGCAAGTGTGTATTTTCATATAAGAGACTCTCATAACAACAGGAACAAAAGTTCTGTACTAGTTCTGCAGGGTCCGGGTGGGCCGGGCGTAGACGGCTCCTGTTTGGTCTGAAACAATCGGCATCAATAAAGAACATTTTCTGGACTGGAATAAAGTACTTAGTAGAGTAATGATGCATCCGGAGTCTTGTTCTGTGGTAACAAAAGCCTGACTTAAGCCTTCACGGCAACATATTCTTATTCCAACTATTACGTGACATAAACGTAAAATTTCATACACGTGCAGATTGAAAATTACAACATAAAAATAAATTGAAAAAGATGCTTAATAATCTGTTTGTGAAAAATTGGCGATGCAAAGTATTACTGGAAAGAAAACAGACTTTTGAGATTAAAAAGGCAACTCGACTGATTTTACACATCAACGTGTGTTTATAAGCAGTGGAGAGTACACAAACAAGACAAGTTGTATTCCTTTTGAGGATCCAGAAAGAGCCGCGTGAAATAAACAATAATAAACTGACTCGATAGAGAGCAGATGACTCAATGTTTTGAACACTTTTTATTTTATTTTGAAATTAGAGGGTTTGGAGTTAGAAAAGAGTGATCTGACCAGAGCTATGTAGCTGAGGCTTCGTCAGCTTCTAGACCCGAGAACTGTTGGCGGTAGAGTTGCATTGTGGGTAATGTAGTTGCCCAAGTTTTGACAAAGAAGAATGAGTAAAAAAAGAAAACTCTACCAAATCCATACATCATTCTTAATAAATTGTCACTGTTTTAGCAGTTAAATACTACAAATAATGTTATGCTGATGGGGTAATTAATTATACAATATATGACGTTGATTGGAGTGCAACATTGGAAAGCTACACAAATGTTGCTCCTATAAGATTTCATCTGTTTTTCCTCCAAGATATTTGAGTTGATTCAAGACCACAAGTAATTATTTCCCTGAAGTAGCTTCTACATTTCATATGCGCATTGCATTGTGGGATAATTGAGCACATTTAGAGTATATTTTCTGCTTTGTGAACACACTACAGACTAAAAACCCACATATAGAAATGATCTGGACAATGTGGATACCTGTGGCTCTGCTGCATCAATATTGATAGTTACAACTTTCTTTTACAAAGTTATATGAAATACTTAAATCTGCGGAATAGTCTTTTAACTTTGAGTGTAAATGTTTCAGCTTTCTCACAACGGTGTCTATTTGGTTTGAATTGAATAAACAATATGTGTGCAAATAAGTCTGACTTCAGCAGTAACTTTACACATTTATTGATAATCCATGATCACAAAAATGACTTGTGAGAGTGTGTTGCCGGGGGAGGGTCGGTCACGAGAAGAGCTCTGTGAAGAGCGACTGATCGGCAAAGTCTGCGGGACGCTCTTGAGGCCGCGGCAGAGACGGACTACCGCTGAGGCCCAGGTGTGGGACGCCGGCAGCCAGGAAGTAGAAAGGCACGTGGGTAATCCTTCCACTGGACCAACACTGAGAGCAGAGACGGACGTTACGTAAGAGTGCAGAGGGAGGAGCCAGACGGTCATCAGGAGTTCTGCGGGCTACAAGTTCAGTTTGAGACTTTTTATTACAACATAGAACGTGACTTAGTACCCGTATCGAGGTAAACTAGGAGGGATGTAATTTCCTCAATTTACTATAATATAATCAGGGTTCATACACATGCTGACCAATGAGTTCATGACCTTTACATGACTTTAAACCAACTTTCCATGACCAAACACTATGTGAAATTTCGGTGTGTACACAAGTTTACCTTAAATGACTGAATGAGAGACAATAGTTTGATTAAAAGAATATAGTTATATGAATGTTTTTTTTATTAAATCAAACTGTGTAAATGAACATATGAATATAACACATTTCCAGGACTTTTCCATTTAAAAAAAAATTTAATATCTTTTTTTCACTGACTTTTCCAAGCCTGGTAATAACCATTTTGAAATTCCATGACTTTTCCATGACCGTACGAACCCTCATAAGATATATTTTTTCCCTTCCTAGCTCCTTACTTCAGGACAAAAACATTAAAAAAACAATACAGCTTTTAGTTTTAAAGTGTGAAATGTATCCCGACAGCCCAATGTCAAATACATAAACATTGTCAGATCTAACTAACTAAGGCAAGGGAAAATATTTAGTAAATTATAGTTTATTTAAAACTTATTCAGGGCTTTTTAAGACATCTCAGGACCGGCATGAACTCTTTGAATGGCCGACTAAAATATAATATGATTTTCTTTAGGGTAAAACTGACCACAGTGAGCAGAGCTCCGTGCTGGAAGTTTGGGTGGAACTGCATCATCCTCGGCTCGGCGCCGGGATCCCCTTGGACAAAACCACTGGAACAGAGAAACGCACAAAACATTCAGTACTTGTCGTACTATCCTGGGAAATGCGATAATGTTGAGCTCTGCTGAAGCTCCACACATACGAGACCCAGAAGCACAAACCAAGGTAAGAGCTCAAAAATGGGGTTGGTTCTCGTCTTGAACACGGCTATGATAGCAGGCCGGTCCGCTGCACGTGGATCACCTGAGAGAAGACGAGATGAAAAGGATGAGAGACGAGTTATTACTGAATGGGTTCAGCGGGGTGAACGGGGAAAAAAAAAGTGAGACGAACCCTGGAGAAGCACCGCCAGCCTCTCTCCCGTCGGGTCCCAGGACAGAGAGTGGATCTCTCCACCAACACTGGCAGACACATGAGACGGTGAGCGACTCGGAGCAGCTGTGGTGTTACAGGCTGATATGAAGTCCAGCAGCACTGGATACGGCCAGCCTGCTGGTTGCTGCTCATCAACACGGAAGGTTATGTTTTGATCGCCGTGGATTTATTTATTTGTATGCGTGTTACTCGCATAACTCAGAAAGTATTAAACCGAATCGCATGAAATTTGGTGGGATGATTGGTTATTATCCGCGGACCATTTGGTTAGATTTTGGTATTGATCAGGTCAAAGGTCAAGGTCATGAAAAGGTCAACATCTTCTTTTTACCATAGCGCGGTCAATTTCTATCCAATTGGCATGCAACTAATGCCAAAATGTTCATAAATCAATGCCCAATCTTTTGATATGCGAAGGTATGCGCTCTACCGAGTGCCCGTTCTAGTTGTAATGAATGCATTTCTTTGATTCTGAACAAGGTGCTTGAAAACGTCTTCACTTTTTGGGCCCCGTGTTCAGCTGCGCTTTTAGTAGTTTGGCTAAAATACGTACATGATGTCTCCGTCGGCTGTGTTAAAGGTCGTCTCCGAGAGGTCAGCCACCACTGCTGCTGCCTGCGGCCCTTTAGATGTGCATGTAGGTACGCCTGTTGAACAACAACAACAACATACTGGTCAACTTAATCAAGTTATCATAATCACATCCCATATCTATTCACCTTTTCATCCGACTTGACAAGAAAACCATTCACGCTGCACATCAAGTACCGACGCGGCTCGACGCTCTGCCGCACAGCTCGTTGCTTTATGCACGGAGTGAGACGGATCACCTGGTGTAACGCCGAAGGTCAGGACGTAGATGACCATCTCTCCCTGGACGGTGAAGAGAAGTCGGCGCCCATCTGGACTCCAACAGCCCGACTACAACCACAACCGCAAAACAGCATTCTTGTTTTAGAAATACGGACAAACGGATTTCTCGGTGACGTTGGAACGCGGTGACGAGAGTTCACCTGGCAGCGGCCTTTCACACACGGCCAGCGCTCACAGGTCCACATCCTCGTCTCCCAAACCCTGAGGGAAGACATTTGGACTCATCCATGTGTCAAAACTAAAACGTTATGTCCACTCATGAAATCATAACACCAGCTAAACTCCAGACACTAATCCCTTTCGTGTTCATAAATATTCATGATAGGCATGTGGGCTTCTATTATAATACCGTAATTGGCGATTGTCTCGGGTTCACACGCGACAGAGAAGATTTGACACATGTTCACTGGCAGCTTTACATATATTTCTAATTAAACGTGCTGTAGTAGCTCTACAGAGGAAGGTCGATGATGAAAGACGCCGTGTCTGACCTGAACAGGGCCGACGGCGTGGAGGCCAGGACATGGCTGCTGTCAGGGGACCAGGAGAGGAAGGTGACCCCGCCTCCCCCAACGCGCTGAAGAGGCACGCAGCTTTCCGAAGCGACATCCCACACCTGGAGGACAGTGAGGCGAAGGAAGGTGCGGCGGTCACGGCGGGAATCGCTTTCTTTCAACTTGAATTAGACGTCAAGGGCGGAGAGGTCGCCTCGTACCATCATGGCGGTGTCCATGGGCGAGGCCGACGCGAGGAGCGATCCGCTTGGAGACCAGGCGATGGACGTGACGGGAGAGTGACCGGGACGAGACAGAACTTGAGCACAACTCGACGAAGGCCTGGATGGGGCGAGAGGATGAAGAGCAGACGAAGAAAAGACATTTAAGACCTTGTTAGGGCTCGATCACACCAGACGCGACTTTTAAAAACAATTTTGGGTTCAATATTTTTTTTTTTAAAAGAAAGGAAAGAGTACGGCGAACACCACCATCTATTCCATGAGTTGTGTCTCGATGGCGAGGCTTTCAGCTGCACTTCCGACTGAGCAGAAGTCAGTTTGAGTCGTGTTTAGATTTAGAATTATAAAGATCTTCGTAATTAAATACCGCTAATATAATATATAATATGAGGTTCTCCTCGGGAAAACAGGAAGGAAAGCCCGCCTCCTGCTTGATTCGATTGGCTGCATTGGCCGAGTGTGACATTGATGAGCGGCGCGCCTCCGCGCCTCGCGATTAAAGTTGAGAATATTTCAACTTTTAACCGCGCCTGAAAAACGCAAGAAACCCGCCGCGTGGCGTTTAAAAGGCGCGTCTGAAAGTCGCGCCGTGCCAGAGGGAATCGATGGTTTTGCGGGCGACGCGTTTTTGAGAGGCGCGTCTGGTGTGATCGAGCCCTTGTTACAGCGTGAGACTAATGGAGGTGAAGCGGATCACTATTTGGATTTTGTAATCACGGTTTTGAATCAGTCGGGTCGGCAGAATAAAAAAGGAGCAAATAAATCCTTTGGAAATCAAGCCCAATTGTGTTTAAGTGTAAGAAAAATCAATAAAAATAAATAAAAAAAGCTGTGGCAAACATTTTGTTGAGCTGGATACTCATTATAAATAACAACACTTTTATGATTTTAGAAGCGTTAGTGGAATCACCAGATCTAAAAAGCTGACGTTCGGCTATAAATGAGGCTAGTTTCCAACTTGTAATTTGATTGTGTGCTCATACTAATACTCCAAAAGTCTTTCGTCGTATTTACCGATGCATTTTATACCGCAAAACAAAACATGAAAATCTCCTCAGCTTGTGTTCACCCCGGATCTTGTTTCAGGCTTCCAACTCAAAAAGCTGAGTCATGTTACTCATGCCGGGTTCCTGCAGCACTCTATAACAACAATTCGGAGTTATACAATCAGGGAATTATCATGACCTGGATCCAGATAAGTGTCAGTAAATTGATGACTGGATTAACCAATTAGAAACTAATACAGTGATGGTGATCACTAAAAAACTACTATAAGCATTTTACAGCCTCCTGCATGCAGAATCCACGTTCGCTCTAGCTTGTAGTTACCGTCTCATTGAAAATGCGGAAGGTAATGTTTTGATCGCCGTGTATTTGTATGCGTGTTATTCGCATAAGTCAAAAAGTATTAAACCGAATCGCATGAAATTTGGTGGGATGATTGGTTATTATCCGGGGACCATTTGATTAGATTTTGGGATTGATCGGGTCAAAGGTCAAGGTCACGAAAAGGTCACCATGTTCTTGAATCACATGTAATTTGGTGGGATGATTGGTTATTATCCGGGGACCATTTGATTCGATTTTGGGATTGATCGGTTTAAAGGTCAAGGTCATGAAAAGGTCAACATCTTCTTTTTACCATAGCACGGTCAATTTTTATCCAATTGGCATGCGACTAATGCCAAAACCAAAATGTTCATAATTCAATGCCCAATCTTGTGATATGCGAAGGTATGCGCTCTACCGAGTGCCCGTTCTAGTTTAAAGAAGTTTTACAACTCAAAACATTCAGCAACCACATGCAAACAACAACAACCGTAGAACCATCCAGGGATTTGAAGACTTCTCAAGCCCTGCCGTTACCCTGGAGTTGACGTACCTGGTGGACAGTGAGCAGGGGTCCACGTGCCAGACCAGTAAACAGTTTTGACAAGCGACGGCGAGGGCGGACGCACACATCGGCTTCCACTGCACGGCTGCAACACTCCTCTGCAGACGGTGCTTCAGCGTGGGGGTGGTGGCGCTGAGAAACACATGTTTCGAAAGAAGGCCGTGGAAATAACACCGCCGCGGAACGACGGAGGGATTAAAAGGACAACGCCGTCGTGTAACGAGAGGAACTCGCGGCCGAGTGGCGATACCTTTTGGGGTTGTAGATCTTGATGGAGTCGTCGAGCAGGGCGACAGCAAATTTATCTGCATGGGGATGCCAGGCAAAGGCTCGCACCACGCAGTCAGACCTGGTCACGCAAGAGGGATTAAAGTGGATTTAAGTGAACAATCTCATAATATTTTTCTGTTTCCAAGTGCTTAAAAACACTACTTATGGATATACAAAAATCCCACAGTTTTTTTAGTGGCTGGTTTTAATCAAACAACAGTTAAAACATCTAAGATAGTCAGTTCACTTTCATTCAAGACAATCAAACAGCAGATCCTCACATTTGGGGAACACTGAATTTATGATTTAGATAATAAATTGATTGTCAGAATTGTTACAGATCAATTTTCCATTGATCGACAAAAGATGAATCGACTAATTGTTGCAGCCATTGCTCTCCCGGTGAACTAATTTATACTAAACCGTCAGGCCTTCATCAACTTGCTCATCACCAGTTTATCATCGTCAACAATATCTTCAATCATTTGACCTTTGACAGCAAAAATAAACTTCAGATCCCGAAGTTGGCACATACCAGTTCAGCACTTGAGAAAACTCAGCAAGCATGTTCTCGCTGCTCATCTATGGAAGAAAGGACTACACGGTAATACCCATTTGAATACGTCGCAAAAAACATGTGGTAATTAAGAGTATTGCTTTAAAAAACACATTTAACCAGCGGGCACAACTTACTGTGAGATGAGGGAACAGGGAGCCGTGAAAGGAAGATAACCATCGGAGCAACGCCAGTGTAAAGCCAGAACTCACTGAAAGCCATTTAGGCACTATGAGAACACACGACACAGGAGAGTTAATGTACGAACACATCAAAGTATAAGATCAGGAACAGGCACGTGCACAGATAGAGCCCTAGTGGTGCTCAAGCACCAGCCCCTTTGCCCTGGATGAGTAAAGTGCCCTTTTTGCTGGAGACAATTTTTTTTTATTCATCCGTATTTCAGAATAAACGTGACTCTTTCTGTCATCAAGTCCCCCCAAATGTGTTTTAATATCCGACGGGGCATTTATTTGAGTTCTTGTGAGAATTTCGCCTAGACCCGCTCTCGCGAGCCCCCCCCCCCTCCTCCTCTCCCTCCCCCCGCCGCACCCCTCCCTCCTCTTCCACTTCCTCCTCCGCGCAGTGCTCCTCGCGCCACCGAACGGCTGCACCTCCTTCTCCTCTGACCCGCAGCACCAGACACACCTGACGGTGTTTGTCCCCTGACGTTGTTTTGTGATAAATCAACCACAAC